>NW_028301618.1:8431328-8736094 GCF_987345545.1 Pholcus phalangioides | reverse complement strand
TTTTCCCTGTTAAGCAGACAGCACCATCCAGTGGTGGACGCTGTCACCACAAATGTTAAAATTTGCTGATTTTAGAAACTCATATCAACTTTATATTTTACAAACTTGTTTTTATTCCCCCATATTTTTTCAGTCATTTTATTCCTCTCCTCCAGTCACCTCTAAGTTTGTTGTAACTAAAAGTAAACTTCAATTCAGACGTTCTACATGTCTTAAGAGAAAATAGAGGAAGATTGAGTATATATACAGGGTGATCAGCGAATAAGCCCCTATTTCAAAATTAAATATCTCTACAACAAAGATCAATAGAATTATGCGGTAAACAGTACGTTTATTAGCAAAACTAAGAATGTTGTACAGAAATTTCGAAAATTTAGTTTTTTTTTAAATTAAAAAAAAACAAAACTGGAGATTTTGGGGTTCCGAATATCCTCATTTGTGTGAAGAGAAACCACTGCATTCGCCTAAAGTTACTGCATGGGCTGCGGTATGCGCCAGAGGCATTATCGGCCCCTTCTTCATGCGAGAAACGATTACTACTGAACGTTACAATTTTGGAACAATTTGTCAGCACGCATGGCGCATATCACAGGCGAATGCAGTGGTTTCTCTTCACACAAATGAGGATATTCGGAACCCCAAAATCTCGTGTTTTTTTTTTTTTTTAAATTAAAAAAAAAAACCTAAATTTTCAAAATTTCTGTGCAACATTCTTACAGTTTTGCTAATAAACGTACTGTTTACCGCATAATTCTATTGATCTTTGTTGTAGAGATATTTAATTTTGAAATAAGGGCTTATTCGCTGATCACCCTACCCTGTATATATATATATATACGGGGTGATTATAGAAAAACTATCTCGACATATGGGCCCCTAACTATCATACCATTCACACAAACTGAATGAAATTTTGGCATAAGGTATGCGCTCAAGAATGATATGGAAAACAACAGTGTCACTCTAACAGTTACGGTTACAGTGAGAAAATTTCGAAAATATCAGATGGCAACACCAAGTTTTTTGTATTGGAATGTGATCTCCATTGTGAAAAACCCTAAATAGCGTTCGAACAGCAACTGTAGCATGAAAATCCCCGGAGCTAGGCAAGTAAAAAGGACTTTGCCATGCACCAGAGCATTAATGTTCGTTTCATTCGTCACACCGTTTCTTCGGCTGAGATCCGATTAGTCCTCCACAAGGTCATGTGGAAAACACAATAAAATGCTTTATTTTATGCTGCTTCTCTGTCCTTATTGGTTGTCCTCACTTTTAGCCTATCTACCGCCGGTGATTTTCATGCTACAGTTGCCGTTCGAACGCTATTTAGTGTTTTTCACAATGGAGATCACATTCCAATACAAAAAACTTGGTGTTGCCATTTAATATTTTCGAAATTTTCTCACTGTAACCGTAACTGTTAGAGTGACACTGTTGTTTTCCATATCATTCTTGAGCGCATACATCAAAATACCTTATGCCAAAATTTCATTCAGTTTCTGTGAATGGTATGATAGTTAGAGGCCCATATGTCGGGATAGTTTTTTTATAATCACCCTGTATATAGAGTTCACCAATATACAGGTGTTTTGTGAGAATGTGCCAGGAAGGAGGTTTCGATTGTTGGCAGGGTTTTTTGTTCTACTGTCGTGAAAATATTTCAGAGAAGCGAGATTCTCATGAAATGTTATCCTACATGAATTCTATAGAAGCTTATACTTACCAAAATGGTGCGATGACACAAACAAAAATAAGTTATTATATGGAAATTGTCAATAAAGGCGAATGAATAACTCATTTCCTACATTTTTTTCGTCTCTCCCATTTATGAACTAATTAACAAGTCCATAAAAATGAGCGTCCGCTGTATTGGGCAGCGTTTTTCGTATATAATATCCACGATGTATGTGTTAAGCAGGGTATGTAATAACAGCCAAAAATTGGGGAAAAATATGTTATATCCAGGACATGTTACAAATATACTCGACTATTTTTGTGCGCACCTTTATAAAACACATAATTTCAGTCTCGATGCTCCGTTTTATAGAGGTTTCACTGCATTAGGTTTGAGTCGTCCCCTTCCATACTTCCAATAACTTTATACCTATGGTAGCAGGCGATGATAGAACTTTATTTTACCACGTACTGAATGTAGTAGGTGATAATAAAACTGCTTCAATAGGGGCCAAGAATTACGGGATGGAGCTTAATTTTTACAGGACCAAGAGGGGCAGCTCGAGCTTAACCGCTGCCCGGGTGTAAAGCCTCATGTGTGCCGCCCTTAAAGAAGACTTACAGGAGGCTGACAGTGCTTCACCACTGGAGACCCTGGTAAAGCTACTGAGAGAAAAAGCCCACACAATAGTTTACCTTTACTAAACTGAATGTGTGACCATCATCCACTATTAAAAGGATTGTTCTGTTTTTGTGATCTAGAATCGTTTTAACATTCTTAATTATGAACGATAACTGAATTCGAATTTCAGATCTTGTTGATGAGTCATCATTACGGACACTTCCCTCTAAAGAGAAAATATAATGAGGTGACTTTTATTTAAAAAATAATTTTTTTTTTTTTAAAGCTGTTTCTAGTGCACAGAGATCGGACAAGAATCCGAATTCTTAATTTGCCTTCATTTGACATTTCCTGAAAAATTACTAGATGAGGGCATCAAAATGGCCCCTTGTGATAGAGTATATGCTTGTTTCTGGTATTTACTATCCCAAAGTTCTTATCTCCCTCAAGTTTTTTCACAACAACTTTATCGGCAAGGTATGGCTCGAAAGCATGATATGTGCACAGCCATATTTATAGAGGGACTTACGGGCTATAGCCAAGGGCGGCAAGTTCGAGAAAGGAGTGGTCAAAAAAATTAGTATAATGGACCTGAAGTTTGCAAGCATGTTACAAAAAAGTGAAGTTACAAAAAAGTGACCTAGTGTTTGCAAGCATGTGAGTGACTAAAAAGAGTTACCTAGAGTTTGCAAGCCTGTGAGTGACCAAAAAACATTACCTGGAGTTTGCAGGCATGTGAGTGACCTGAAGTTTGCAAGAATGTGGGCTACAAAAAACAGTGACCTAGTGTTTGCAAGCATGTGAGTGATCTAGAGTTCGCAAACCCGTGAGTGACCAAAACAGTGTGCCAGCATGTGTTACCAAAAACTAAAGCCTAAGCTGCCCCCACTTACCTTGCAACCTCACTTAAGCTGCCCCTGGTAGCAGGTAACAATGGAACCTCACTTTAACAAAGGTAGATGATCATAGAACTTTTATGAGATCCAAGAATAACAGTTGACGATAAAACTTTTAACAGAGACCACAAGTGGAAGGTGATGAAATATTGCTTGAATAAGAAATAGTGTGTGGTGGGTAATGATAGAGCTGTGCTTAAAAGTTATAAAAAAATGGGGAATTATTTCAAAAGAAATAAATAAAGCAATTTTTACTGACAAAATAAACAATTTTAAATTATGGTACACACGTAATATATATATATATACATTGTTAATTCAGTTTCAATCAAGAGTTCAAAAGATACAAATATGATTTGTCCGGAAAGACCTGAAGCGCCAAGTCTTTCAACAGCTGGCGACAGTCCCCGAGACAACTAGATGGGTTGTAAATTGATTTCAATGTCTTCTGCACGTGAACCACTAGTGCGGCATAAGGTTTCTTCGTCACCAGATACTGGAGTTCATCTACTGCTTTTATGGCCGCTTTCGAAGGTTTCGGTTTCTTGGTCCCGGGTGGAGTTTTGGATCCTCCTGCCGCCACAGAGGGTTCCGATTCCGACGACGAAGGTTGAACCATGTGTCCAGGAGAGTCCCGCTCCAGGCGAATGTCTGCATTATCTGGGATCTGAGACATCACGAATGCTGATAATGTGCGGCATATGAATCGAAAGCTGGAATCAGATCGATTAAAAGCTATAAGATCATTTTTTTCAAAATTACATAGTAATCAGCTATTGTGCTTTTATATTTTACTTCTGGATCTAGGCACAGATACAGAGTGGAGTGGGGAATCACCCTTCACAAGAACTGAATAATATGGGAAATAATTGGTCTGTCCCGTAAAATACAGGACGATCCAATGAACCTACACAATAAGTTGCCTCTCCAGACACATTGCCCTGGATCCATACCTGTCTGACTCCAAATTTTGTATAAAAATGTTGATTAATTCACATTAAAGCTATATTTGTTACACGTCGGAAATCATGTGCAATGAGTATGAGGAAAAACTCACAATTTGATCACTGATTTAAACATTCCAGAGCCAGTTTGAAATCCAGACAAAGGACTGGCGCATGAAAGATTATTTGTAAGAGCACATCCAGTGTTACAAGAAAAAATAACTTTAAAGGGTACATACACTACTACGTTCAAAAAGTTGTGAAACTTATTTTGTTACGAAAGCACGAATACAAACAGAACCTGTTTATTTGCTGTTTCCTCCAAAGTAACTCCCTTACATTTTCGCCATTGTTCATACAAATATGTAAGGATTGCAAGCCTTTTTTTGACACGTCTCTCTTAACTGCCTTTGTCATTGCACTTCTTTGGAACCTGTGAATCGTTGCCCTGGGTCCGAGGAAAAAGGAAAATGTCACATGGAATAAGATCAGGGGAATAAGTTGGTTGCGAAAGTATCAGAATGTGATGTTTTGACAGGTAATCTGACACCAGGAGGGACCTGTGAGTCCTTAACCATCTGTATGATTCAGTGAGATGCAAGCAACCAGATCTTTAGAAGGCCAAGTCGTGGGTGCTCCATCATGATAATGTATCAACTCACGAGTCCCTCCTGGTGTCAGATTACCTGTCAAAAACATCATTTCTACAATCTGCTTATTTTAATTCCCTCCTTGATCTTGCCGCCGCCCCCCCCCCAAGTGACTTTTTTTCTTGGATAAAGAATTTGCTCAAGGGACAACAATTCTCGAGTCCCAAAGAAGAGCAGCGAAGAGGGCACTGGAGGATGTGGCAAAAGGTGGCTTGCAATCTGCATTTACATTTTTGTATGAGCTATGGTGAAAATGCATAATTGCACAGGGTAGTTACTTCAAAGGAAACACCAAATAAACAGGTTTTATCTGTATTAATTTTTCCGTAATAAAATAAGTCTCGGAACTTTTTGAACGTAGTAGTACACTCGTGTATAAACGACTCTCTCGCCTAAGGACCACCAAAACTACAGTAAATTGAAAACCAATGTATAAGCCGATCATGCAATAACACTTGTAATGAAAAATTACTCAAACTTTCCATTTCTTCTTCTCAAGCTCTACGTCGAAAGCCAAGTCATCACACAGTTCTTGAAAGAACCCACTGGCACACTAGGCTAATGTTGAGTTTCTATAAGGAACTTATTTTTTTTTTTTGCTTTTAATTTCAAAACCTTGGTCCATAAATTCCTTAAATGAACTGTAGAAGGTTTGTTGATGGCGTCCAAAAGGCTGTAAAATCAACGTTAGTCCAGTTAGCATCAAAGCCAATTATGTTTTTTTTTTGCTTTGGCTTTAACATCAGTTCTGCAGGGTTTAAACATAGCTACAAAAATCACTCTACTGATTAGTGACGCAATCTAATGTGTTCCAATGACATTACAGATCTTCAAGCTAGTTGTGCGGAGGCCATTTGGTAAAGTGGGGGGGGGGAGGGTTGATATTTTTTCCTCAAAAACTAATCCATGTATATATAAGTAGATTCTTCCCCCTTCCCCCAAATTAAGGAAAGGGACAAAATTTTTAATATAAACACTCGGCTTATACACAATTATATACGGTAATTTCATTCTCCAAAATTTTAAGGGGTACTTTTTTAAATGATAAACAAAGAGACAACTCTATTCAAAAGGAATTACCTAAAATTTGAAGGAATATTTCCATTCCTCAAAGATGATGTCACTCTCCGCCATTCATATGAAGGTTTCGACAGCTGGCTGATGCGAAGATGAATTAAGGGAAAAAAATGCAACTGCCTCTGTGGGGAATTGAACCAACAATCTCTTTATTCGCTGTGATCAGCTAAGATTGACACCATCCTCAGGCAAGTCACTATCTTTGGTGGCAGTGTCAACAACTGAGAGCTTTGGTCTGAGTTAGGTCTGGCTGCTCATGTATGGTCTCGTTCAGCACACACAAGCTCTAGAAAAGGGTTTCATTCCCTTTGTAGCGTAGTGGTCTAGCACGCTCACCTGGCAAGCGAAGAGGACGTTGGTTCAATTCCCTGCAAGAGCAGTTGAATGTACTTTCCTGAATTCATCTTCACATAAGCCAGCTGTTGAAACCTTCATATTTTTCACTCCTTGACGAAATTCGGAGTAAAATTTATTTTGAAGCATGAATCGCATTTAGATGAACATTGAGCACATCCTATAGAAATGGTCATTTATAGTATCTTCGGCTTCTGTAGCCATGGTGTTTTGCAAGTGTGGTTGCCTACAACTCACTCATTGTGGCCTTTGTTTTAACCAAAACCAAGAGTGGCAAATAGAACTTTGTTTTAACAGGGATCAAGATTGGCCAGGTAACGTGAGAATACAGCTTTGAAAACAGGGACCAAGAGTAGCCAGGTTAAGAAAAAAAAATTTCTTGTCAGACGATTAAAAAATTTTCCATAGAAAACTTTGGTTAATCGTGTGTTTCAACTAACAAATATTTTAGCCAACGAATGAGACTCCGGAACGAATTATCTTTTCCAACCAAGGTATCACTGTACACGATAGCAAGTGTGGAAAAAATATGACTTGACATGTTTTGAGGAACAAAAACTTACTTCACAGAGTACACAGATCCTTTGCCAAGGCCTAGACTAGACAAGAAACTGCCTCCTTTTTCTCGATCTTCAGCCATAACCGATAAATCATCGCTCAGCCTGACAAGAAGTTCCTTCGCAACCTGTGAAAAGATGAAATAGTGGTCAGAGAGTTTGGTATCCATGGCAATAAAACATAAATTAAAAAATTCTCAAAAGAGAAATTGAATTTTCTGGATGTTATGACAAAATGAATATTTGGAAAGAAAAGTGATTTGTCTCCTCTGGGAATCGAACACGGGTCCCCTTGCATACTGGGCAAGTGTATGTTCTGGTGTATTGCTAACCAATACACCAGAGATACACTTTTCAATTCTAACACGCATTATTAGCATGAAGCGCTGATTGGAGTCATAGCAGCCTCCCTTAACTACAGCAATTTTCGCCCCAGTTGGTGTTTTTTGTATTAGATAATCCAAATATTCATTTTGGCATAACATCCAAAAAATGCAATTTCTCGGTATATTTCGAGCCGAAAAAACATCATCTCGTAATAATACAATTCTCACAGTTATAGAGAGATGGACGAGCTGCTTACAGATTGCGCAGTGCACCATTCCCCACCCGACAAATCACCATCCACGGAGTACCGGTAGCTTCAAGATGTATTTTTTTTTTTTGCAATGCTAGCGGGTTTATTGATAGCAGGATAAGAATTTTCTTGGAACTCCTGCAGCAAAAGTTGTTTATGGCATGCTGTTCTAATTAATCCTGCCACGAGTAACATCACAGCTGTCGGACATGACCCACTTCACCACACACCCAACTCTGGCCACATCGCTACACTGCAATTTACTGCAGTTATTTTGTGTTGGAAATGAAGGTGCAATCTCTCAGTAGTCGCCTCAAGTTTGTTAGTGAAAATATCTTGTTATCTATACTCGTCCCTCCAGATCGTACCTGGGACCTGACAGCAACCTTCACAGTAGTAGACAAGCATCTTACCGCCACGCCCCTCGAATACGGCTTGGGTCAGAGCCATTAAATTGCATGGGGGATGACACGAATAAATGAACCAATCCCAGGAGAATTTCGGTAACCTTGAAACCAAAAGTCTCGCACTGTATTAGTGAAGAATTCCATTCATTCACCAGAATATTTATAATGATTTTGTTCGAACAATTAATACCCCCTCCTTTTATGAAAAAATAAGTCATAATTATATGCACTCACCTGCATATTACCTTCGGCAGCCACAATCAACGCCAATTCCAGAGTCTTATCCCAAACCAGGAGTAATTTAGTCTCAGCATTTTCACTAATAATAAGGGGGAAAAAATACAATAGTAAGTTCGCTCTTTTCATCACAACATCCGTCACTTTAATCAGAGCTGTGAATATTTATTACATAATTCAGATCAAACCCATTCACCAATTAACTGTCAAATCTCATGTATAAGCCTCCAAGCACGAGATGCAGATTAGCGAAGTCATGTAGGATGATCTTATTCATTTAGGTAAAGCAACTGTGCATCAAGAATCATTAGCAACTGTGTTTTTCATCTAGCAACTTCAGCGCTATTTAGGTACTCCTTAAAATCTCACTAAAACCACATGTCTGTGCACTCAATATGGCATCGTTATTACAGTGCTTTTGTTACGTAAACATTGGGTGCTCGAGCAGTCAATAGTATTCTGTAGAAGGGATCGAGCACTACAGCATTTATTTAAAAACCAGATTTTCATGCACCAAGATGAAGCCGAACACCTGCAGGTATAAAAAATTTATGACAGCCTTATCAGGGAAGTATAGTGTGATCCTGCAAAGGATAGGAGTCAAACATTGACCGCATGCAACCTATGGGCCAGCTGTTGGCCACCACTGGTATATATCATTCGCTGAATATCCCCGATAATTTCATAATGCACACGGAAAAGATCCAACCAACTATTTTAAACTTTGAGGTTGGTTTTTCTTTTTTCCAAACAGAGCTCAGTCAGCAGCACCTGTAGCAGAAGACCTCCGCACGAAGCAAGTTATCTCACCTTCCATTGGATACAGTACACGAAAAGTAAAGATGGCGCATGCGTCAACCTGCTGTATCCAATGGCTATAGAAGAGATGACCACCTTCAGTGACGTTACAAGCTTTGTGCGGAGGCCTTCTGCTATAGATAGTGTTGACTCAGGTCTATCGCCATGGGCAATTTACTACCTAGTGAGTTGTGCTGGAAGTGTAAGTGTGTGTACCTAACAGTATATCTGGTGTTGTGTTCGATTTTTCAGAGGTGTCACCTATATTTCAGAAGTGAAGTGAAAGAATGATTGAATGTGTACCGTTTGTAGGTCTGTTGATCTCTGTGGCGAGACTTTTTAACAGGGAGATCAGCTCACATTTGTACCTTGAAGTTAGGACAGAACCACAGAAAACTAACTTCAGCCGACCAGCCGCCACCACTGTGGCGCCAGTGGGGTTTGTACCCGGAACTTCGCAATGTGAGTCCATCGCTATGTCCACTTGACCACCACAGCGGCAAGCTGCGGCGGAAGTTGATGGGTTTTTGTGCAGATTCTCGAGCTCTTTGTTGTAAAATCGGGTCAGGTAAAACAGGTAAATTCATGCTTCTTGCTGAAACAAACCAATCATGAACAACTGTGTCTACCGCAAGCCCTTCTGTCTTCGTAAGTTCATTTTCTCTTGATTTCCGTTTTTCAGCGATTCTTCTGTCGAGCCGCGGTGGTGGTTACAGTGGCGGACTCGCGATGCGAGGATCCGGATTCGAACCCCACAGTGGTGGTCGGCTGAAGTTGGTTTTCTGTGGCCCCCAACTTCAAGGTGCAAATGCGAGCCAATCTCCCCGTTAAAAAGTCTCGCCACAGAGAGCAACAGTCCTACAACGATAAATCATTAAATCATAACACTTCACTCATAGTTAGAAAAACTGGTGGCAGATGGCAGCACTACACATAACAAGCATTACAGAGAAACAAAAAAACTTCACGTCAGGTTTCACTACACTTACACGCACATTCCCGCATGCACCGATTCGTTAGGGGTTCCGCGGGGGGGGGGGGGTCGGGGTGCATGTGTGGTGTAGCAGTAGTAGGTAGGGCCTCCAAAAAATGGCTCGGGATCCATGATGTTCTTAAGTCAGCCACCTCGTTGGGCAATTTGCCAGTTGTGGCATTGTATTTGTATTCTTGCCACTGTTACTTTTGCTTCGAAATGGAACATATCTGTGTCCTCCTGACATTGAATTCATTTGAAAAAGTACAAACTTCCATTTTACGTCTTTCACTGTATTTGATGACATCAATTTTTTCCCTTCGGAAATCTCTTCTCTTAGTTATAGAGAGCGACGATCACCAGAGCTGGCCATTTCAAACAGTGTGAAATCATGTAAAATATACAAGCACAACCAAAAAACTGACACCAGAGTTACTAAACATTAACAAAAAAGAACACTTCAAATAGAAATTTCATTGAAAAGCAGCCAATAACGGGATCAAATATTATAACTTGTGCTGCCATCTAGTGAGCATGATTCGAACCAAAAATTACAGCTATTGGGGTTTTATACAAGATATACTGAAAAACTAGCTAATTGTGTAGCTATACTGATTAGTTCAAAAATTCCATTTCCAACACTGCTACCGGGACTCAAACCTGGGTCCCACGATTGTCGATTGAGTACTTTACCAACTAAGTTAAAGTGACAGACAGAATATTTAACCTCTGGAGTGGAAATGGTACCATGTAATGGCTGTAATAGCAATTAGCTCATAATGGCTCGTAAATGACAACAGGCTAACACAGATGGCAACATATAGTTACATTTTTATATATTTATGACATGTACCAGTTTTTCAGTATACCTTGTATTTACAAGTTGGGAGTACATCTTTTTCGAAATATACGCGTTTTAGTACAACAGAACAAATAATGAAAACTTTGGTGTCTGTATCTGAGGGTGAAAATTAAGTGGGGGGGGAGGTTCGAAATACATTATTTGAATAGGCTTTTTGCCAAGATATGTCTATTCGGCCACAAAACAACAGTGACCCGTGAATCCTGGCAATGCTACATCATTGACAACACAGTACCTCAAATTTTAGTGAAAAGTACAATTCCCCAATTACATACATGCTTTAACCCTCCATTGGGCGCAATGGGTCTGTCAGGCAAATAAAATAGTTTTGCATTTTATATTGTGAGTTAACTGTCATTGTATCAAACATGTCAGCAGGTTTGATTGGAAGGACGTGGCGATGAAATTTACATTCGTACCTAGGTTTTTTCCCGTTCAAACTAGAGACAATCTTTCTCAGAAGATTGAGGTGGCTCTCTGCACTCCTACAACTTGACATCCTCCGGTAGATCCATTCGTACATCAGCAGATAGGCATTCTGCTCGATGCAGGAAGCGAAAACCTCATCGTTACTCGGCTCCCGGATGCATATGCATGCCGACATGAGATACCAGATCTCTTTTGCTTCCGCTGAGTTCTTCAGCTCTGTGTTATAAGAGAGAGAGAGAAAAGACACATAAGTGAAATGTCTAAGTTTATACTTCTGGAAACAAAAATTGCTTAAAAAGACTTAGATGAATACCGGTTTCATATCTCGCTGCGAGACAACACTCAACGATGGAAACCACAGTCGGCACATCAGATATGCACTGGCATGACACCCGGATGCATGGCAGTAGGACAAGGCTCCTCGGATTGGTTGCCAACCATTCCAACAGGGATGACAGCATCCGCCCATTCACGTCTGATCTCCCAACGACATTTAAGGAGGCAAGAATGATGCTTACAAGTGGAGTCGCTGCTGCTATTTGTTCTGTAGCGTAGAAATCTATATATAATGGAATGGAGAGAAACCAATAAGAAATTTAGATTTTCAGCACTGATATTCGAGACCAAGGAGGTTTGAGAAATCGGATCAGTTTCAAACATTCTAGTTACAGCCCTGCTGTAACTAGAATGTTTGTGGGGGAGGGGGGGGGGGCAAACATTGTTTTGCCGCCCTGACAAATTGGGCCAAATTTGATAATTTTACAACAGTGTTTTTGTACTCTCCTAAAATTTTCTGTCCCTCCCTAAAGTCCCCCTCACCTCTAATTCCAGCCCTGCAATAAGAAAGGTAACATTTTCTCCTCACCTTTACTAATAATAAAATCAACATCAGAGAGTATCTGCGAGAAGAGTGTAAGAAACTGACTAGAAGAATCATCCGAAGAAACCACTTTGGCATCAGTTGAGGCAGTCCTGCAGAGCAAGGCAACAAGCTTTCTCAGATATATAATTCTCTTCCGCTTTAAAATCTTCTCTGTCGTTTCGTACTTCGTGGACATTTCGGAGACAGGCATCATCCCGAACACGACTTTGAGCAGACTGCAAAAATAAATTTAGACAGTAAGGAAATCACACTGCCAGCCATTAAAATACCAGTGCTGAGAATGGCAAAAGATAACAACACTGAACCAAGTTTACAGTCAGTAATCAGTTCTGCATGTGGGCATCTGAACCGACTGGCTCACTATAAGAGAATCTGAATATGGCCATGGAAATGTGACATGGGAGAATCTGAATATCACCTGGGTGAGTATTGCATCTCCTCCCCACCCTCCCATAAGACTTTTGATTCCACGCCAGAGTTTGGGTAGCCAATTATCTTCGCAACCAAGAATTATTCGTTTTTGACACAGTTGAAAGATCTTGTGAGGAGGCTGGGCATAAGAAAATGGAATCTGTGACGAGACTTTTCAACAGGGAGATTGGCTCAAGTTGCGCCCAAGCATGGTGCACATTTCAAGATTAGTGCATGCTTTACTCATGATGTTACATTTTGGATGGTCAGCAGTGTATATGTTTCTGCAGAGAAATATGTACGAGTTTCATGTACGGTTGAGAAGTAGTAGCAGTTTAGATTGAATGAAAGCAATTGGTTGTTCAGCAAATGGTCCAGTGCCAGAGACGCAGACATAAATAGAACATTGGGGTGGAGTGAAAGTTGCCAGTCGTCCTGTATATGCAGTGCTCAAGCTCGTACACAGGAGAAAGAAGGTGTGTTACGTTGTATTTTCATTAATTATTGGGAAGGGGGGGGGGTTCAAATATCAAATAGCCTCAGCTCCCACGTGGCACCTATGCACAGTGCATACATTCCACATTGCCACAAACCGTACAAGTGAATGCTCAAATTGATGTTATACTATAGCTTCACACATACTTTGATTCATGAGCTATGCTGGTACTGATCCATTAAGATCATGCCCACGAGGTGGCATTGGTATGTGTATGCATTGAAGCCATTGTAACTCTTCCTATTGCTGCATCTTGCTGTGGGCAGGTTTAAACAAGCATGAGTTACTGATTCTACCAATGGCAGAAGTGCTCGTGCGCTCACAGTATTGTGGAACATAATGCAGAGCCCCCCCCCCCAAAAAAAAATTAATCCAAGAATAACCTTCCTCCCTCTACTCCTTGAGGAGCCCAAGATGAGCACCCACAGACCTGAAACACTTTGGATGCCCTTCAGATTCCCTCGTGATCAAATCTTAGTATAGGCTGGGAAGGTTTTCCAACTTTACTAAAGGATCATAACCATGCTGGGACAACAGTGATGAAGTCCCGAAGCCCCAAGATTTAGGAAGAGGAACCTTCAAAGTATGTCCTGCTTTTTTTTTGTATTTTTTGCATAAAGTATTCTGCCACCATCAAACAAAAACTCTGATGCCCTCTTCCCCTTCTTACATCACTTCCTGGTAGCATTGCTAGCGCAAATAATTTGCCTCTGATTTCATTGGAGAACAGTGGATTGTTTGGAGATAAAACAGAACCAAAATCATATTTACCGTAAGACGAAGACTTCTGGTTTGTCATCCTTCCACAACAAGTTAACCGGATTGCATAGTCTGCAGTAGATGTCCATGACCTCCTCTCCGCTGTCATCACTGAGATACGCCCAAGGCATCTCCTCCAGTTTTCTCAAGATCTTCTGCATCGAGCCTTTCTGCAAGAGAGAAGAAAAGATGTCATATATGACAACTTTCATTCAATTTGAGCAACTCCTTATCGGCGAATTATTAATTTTATTGACAGGAAGTATGCCGATCAAAACATACAAACTCACTTTTCCAGCAGGACATTCCCATGAGAACTTTATTACCAGCTTAGCCATGCAGGAAAGATATCCGCTGATGAGGTAGACGTTAGTCTTCGACGATAGCTCGTCCATCACATCTAGCCAAGGTATGCTGAAGAAGATGTCGGAGAAGAACTTCTTGCATTCTGGAATCTGGCATTGTAGGACCTATAAACAATATGTGGGGGAACAAGATAGTCTTACTTAGATATAAGAAATATAATGGTTAGTAGTTGATGAAATCCCTGTTTAACAGACAAATACAAAATTAGAAGCCCCAATAAGCAAATCATGAATGCTGGGGTGGACACAGTCATCTTCTACTGCCATAACCTATAGGACCATTAAAGTTCCGAATGACTGAAGAAAAACATTCACATTCCAGATATGATTCAAAACTAGATTTTCAAGTGCCAGCCAGCTTAGTTGAAGGACCTAAGCAGTTCTCAAACTTTTAATGCTTGTGGCTTCTTCAACCTTGTAATAATTCACCGAGTTCTCCTGTATCTCAACTGTAGTGAAACTACTACTACAAACTGAATACAACCATGGTCAATGCCGTTCATCTGAGCTGTTTACCTTTTTGTTTTCCCAGCCACAATGCTTTGCTGCTCCTACCCTGACCTCATTCAATTCTATTTTATAATCTTTTTTTGTTACAATGAATTATTGTATTTTCTGAAATAGGTCTGATCAGTATATTTCAGTATACAGCTCCACCACTTCTTCAAAATATGACATCAACCATCATTTACCAGTGAATCCCCATACCTCTAACAGACATTTAATAGCGGCTCCTTTACCATAGCCATCATCTACAAGCCAGGGGTTCTTAATCCTTTTTAGTTGCAACAGAATCAACTTCTTGGGCCTATTTAAAAACTATAGATGCTTGCTAAATATTCATTACTAGCTACAATAACTGACACTGTCCTGGTTTTGGCCACATACTGGCAGCATTAAAAATATACATGGCCACAGAGCTAACAAACCATTGTAGACGCATATACATGTCTAAAACGTATTGTTAAGGAACCACTGTAACCAAAGTAAACATTCTAAAAGTCATTGTTGGAGCCGAGAAACCATTGTTATTAGACAGTTTTTCGCCCATTTTTGGCATTTGCCCAAGGTTCGATCCGGGTTTTGTATGGTACATATGCACAAAATTTGACGAAGATCAGTCTGAGATTGTGGATTTGTACAGAGAGCATACTCACACAGACAGAAAATCAATTTTATACGTATAAACTAACAGAATGTTCAGATTTTAAATTAGTGAAACCAGTGGCGTAACGAGTGAGTTTGTATGGCCATTCTCAAAGCTCCAGCTACCCAAGTTTGGGTTGTGATACATAGGTTAAGAACCCCTTGTATAAGCTATAATTTACCAGCAGCTCCCTTGCCCTAACAGTCATTTAATAGTAGCCACATTATCTGTGTTCATTTAACAGCAGGTGTTTTGCCTTAACCATCAGTGATTATCAAAATAAGTGGCCTTGCCATTCATTTACTAGAGGCTTTTCTTGTTCCAACGATCATTTACCAAATATTCCCTAGCTCTAAGTCATTTATCAGCAGCAGCTCCTAATTTTTTTTTGCCATCAAGCACCAGTGGTTTCCACCTAGCATTAGCCATTATTGTTTCAAAATAAGAAAGACAGATGGCAGCATCAGTATAAATATGTTGAGGGCCTACCCATATACACACACACGCTAGGTTCCTGCATGTACCAATTCATTATAAATTCCCCTGAGGGAATGTTTACAAGGTGAGCGTACAGTTTATTAAAAGTTATTGTTATAGTTTCCCTTGCCCTAACGGACATTAACTAGCAGCTCCTTTGCCACAACCATCATTTACCAGCAATTACTTTGCCCTAACAGTTGTTTAGCCTTAGTTGTTTGCCTTAGCTATCATTTACCACTAAACTGCACATGCATGTAGTGTAAACATTTGAATACAAATAAACGCATGAATGTTGTAAACATTCATCCAAGGACTATCTAGAAAATTCCCGCATGTCAGAAATGTGCCATGTACTTAACATGAAGTTTGTTTTTGAGGAATGCCTTGTTATATAGCCATCATTTACCAGTAGCTCCTTTGCCCTACCAAAAGCTTGTGATGCTCTTTATGATACAGTCGGATCCCGTTATAACGAACTCTGAGAGACCGGAGAGATCACTTTGTTATAACGAAATTTTGTTATAAAGGAATCCCAGGTTTTAGTATTATTCCTATGTAAACTTATCTGGGGGGATTAGAAAAATGTTCGTTAAAATGAGATTTTCACTATAACGGTATTCGTTAAAACGGGATTCGACTGTAGTAACAGAAGTTCAAATAGTCAATCTAGGTCAAATTCTTACTAATCCCAATGTAAGAATACATCAGTATCACCTGCTCGGCACAATGCCATGAAAAATTTTAGCAGTGCCCCATGAAGGCGCAATGCACACTTTAAGAAATAATTGCAATGGGCTGGAGATGAAAATGAAGACACACACAAAAAACTTGCCTCACACATCTTCTCAATATCATCATGAGTGGGATGATACTGATCCCAAGGAATACCACTGAAGGCGGAATGGCACACGTTGAAATGGTAGCTCCGTATTCCAGGCCGAACGTATGTGTCGAAGTAATAGTTCCAGGCAGAGGAGAGGATATTGTACCCATAGACATCATCTGTCAAGAAAAGATGAGAATCAAATCTTGTCATGCTCTCTCTCTCTGCTAGACATGGCACTGTACAAAAAAATACAAAAATCCCTATAAATCGATGAAAAAAAATCACTCACCTTTGAAATCAGTATGATGGAAATCGATGCACATCGCAAACATCTTGAACATCTTCCTCACTTCGACTTTCTCTTCGGGTGACCATGGGAAGTGGAGAACTTCCTCTTTCAGGACAGGATCAATCCAAGGCTTGAAAGCAAAATGAAGCAGGTCCCACACATATTTAGTCTCTGTAAAAATACAATTTTATGTAACTTCATATGGACAAGACAAGTTACATGCAAAATCTTGTAAAAGAACCGTTAAAGTCTTACTTGATCCTAGAGTTGCAACGTCAGTCGCGTAAGACACGTCCAGCAGCGAGCAACCCATCAGGCCCAACATGATGGAGATGGGACTAATGTAACTCTTGTACTTTGTGTACACGTGTGTCGAAGGGTTAAGACGAGACTCGCCATAGTACGTACCCAAATACTTCAGTGTATGCAAGACCTAGTAAATATCCAAACACATATCCTCCTTTCATGCAAATTTAAAAATAAAATACATATGTGTAAAAATTTTCAGGATTGAAATTTTGCTAGATGAGTCAAATAGGTTCCATAAGTCAATAATAGTGGTGGGAGCGAGAGGGGCTGTTTGGATCATGAAGTAAAAGTGATGAGCTATGCGGGTCAAGGGCATCTGTATAAAATATCTTGAGCTCAATACTCCCACAGACATTATCAAAATGTTGGCAAATATTGAGAAAGCTTGGGCACAATACAATTTTATGCCTATGGTCAGGGGCATCACTAGGAGAGCTGGCGATATTGGCATGAGCCCATTCACAGTGCCTTAAAAGGGTTTTCTTCTGTAACATTCCAGAGGACTTTGGACAAAAGATGTCAAAACCAAGGGTGTCATAGCACACAACCCTATCTCCCATTGCTAGAGTGCGAAAGTGTTATGCACCTGTGGGTGCTTGGTTTAAGCTTTACTTGGGTAATACCTATACAAAGGTTTTCAACAGCTGGCTACTTTATATACCGCACACCAACTCTGGTCATATATCGCCATTCTGCAATTTCCAACCAGTAAAGTTGGGTGGGAAATAAAGGCACCATCTATCGGGGGTCACCCTAGGCTTAGTAGTAAAGAACTTGTTTTTCTGATGTTCTTTGGCTGGATTCGAGTCCATGGGCCTTGACAGCAACCTTCATAGTGGAAGACAAACATCTAATCATTGCACTACTCGAGCAAGTTACTACGTTTCGGCTAGTACATATACTTAACAGCTGGCTGATGCAAAGATGAATTTAGAAAAAGAGAAAATTCAACTGCCCCTGCAGGGAATCACACCCACATCCTCTCACTTTCCGGGTGTGAGCACCCTAGACCACAAAGGCAATGATTTTCAATCTTTCCTTGTGTGCGCTGAACAGGATGGTCAGATTTAATTCAGGCCAAAGCTCATAATTACTGGCACTGCCACCAGATGGTGAGCTTTGACTTGAGTTAGGTCCGACCATCCATAAATAGCACCGTTCAGCGCGCACAAGCTCTAAGGAAAAATTGAGAATCATTGCCTTTGTAGTGTAGTGGTTTAGGGTGCTCAACCCAACAAGTGAGAGGATGAGGGTTTGATTTCCGCACAAGGCAATTGAATTTTCTCTTTCCAAAATTTATCTTCACATCAGCCATCTGTTGAAAACCTTAATGCAAAGCATGCAAGAAATATGTCACCTCTAAAAGAATTGCAAACCTTAAGATGCATACTTACTTGAGATAAATGCAAGTCTGGGCTCCACACATACATCTGAAATGACAAATTGAACGCAGCAAATGGTAACAATATCCTCTTATACAAATTGATACACGAATGCCAAAATTTTAAATACGCATGTCTATTGAAGAATTTTTGTGTGCCAGTTTTTAGTCCCATAGAAGAATGTAGGCTTTCATGGATGTCAACAGGGTTAGAAGATTCTAGACTAGAGAGCAGTAGTCCAAAGGAACCATTATTTCCACAAGACTCCCCCCCCCCCACCCCCACATATAGAGGTGTAGGCATATAGTTTTGTCAACTCTGTGGGATACATACAAATTTCGCCATACTTTTCCTATTCTATTCAAATTTTCTGGAACACTTGTTTCTCAAATTTGCCACCCTGGGCTATAGCGTGCTTTCCTCCCTCCCCCAGCCCCCATAAATGTAACCCCGTCTCCTTGTTTTCAAAAAGTCAACCTTTTTTTCATTCAAATGATTTCATGTTTTCTTGGTCACTCACTGACCTGACCTGTCCCTTGCTCACTCTTAATCACTCACTGACTTAGTTCCTTGCTCAAAAGATCATGCTTGGTCACTCCCATGCTTTGCACACTGTTTTAGTCACTGACATGCTTTCACATGCTCTAGGTCACTCCTATGCTCACAAAATCTCTAGGTCAATTTTTATAAATTATCTAGGTCCCTCCTTCGGTCATTCACTGACCTAGCCTTCGATTGACTTTAGCTGAGGCAGATTTATGGTTTTACTTCAAGTGAGCTATGCGAATTTTGCCACCGTTCTAATCTACTAATTTTTTTTACCAATCATTCCTAAAATTTGCCATCCCTCTGAACTTGTCAAACTGCACTATAGCCAGCCAAGTGCCTCACCCTCCTGTAAATATGCCTCTGCCAAAATCTGTGGCAGACACATTCAGTTAAGATGGGAAAAGAGTTAATGAGATCTTGTCAACAACTGATAAGATATGGCAGAGCTACTTGATATATCATCCCCCTGATGCTGTCAACATTTGCAGGTGAATTTCGGTCTCAGAGAATACAGGAAACATCACATATTTGTCAAAGCAAAACTTATGCAATCTTCGAAGAATGTTTTTTTGGCGGGGGGGGGGGGAACATACATTTAGAGGAACATACAATAATCAACTGAGCCAATGTGGTCAGCTACAACCGCTGCCAATAAGTAAAACACATCACCGGAAATGATCAATTTTGAAAATGAATGAGCGATTCTTACCTTCTGGTCAATGCTAAGAACTCTGTTTCTAGCAAACTTCCTGATCTCGTTGTTGATCTCCCTGAAGTTATGGTCATCTGGATCAAAAGGACAACCGAGAAGCTCGAAAACCTCGTACCACACATCCGGGTTTATTCTGCCAGATTCTGTCCCTGTTCAGGGAGGAAATATACAGAATAATAATTAACAAAACTGATAATTAAACACAATCTGAAAAAATAAAACCTTTAAGCCAACTTAACGTGAAGGCGACAAATAATTTCAAAGAAAACTGTTCTTGGTATTCAAATCAAGCATTAAGTACAACTGGAGCAGCTATAGTGTGTGTAATCCCTTTTTGTTTAACTCTTTAACGCCCAGATAGAAAACCTGGGAGGGTCGTGAAAACACCAAGTTTTTTGTGTTCGAAGTGGACTCGTCCAAATTTCGGCCACTTTCCCTCTCCCCACCCTTTCTCCATGAGTCCCCTTTGCACTGACGTTCACCCTTCCATTTCAATGGATTTTCGGGAGATAATTTGTCTACTGAAAACACCCCTTTCCTCACAGTATTATCTCTTTGTAAAATGCATTGAGTACCCTTAGTCCATTCTCAAGGAATATTCTAGTACATCAGCTTTTAAAATCCGATTGAATTGATAGGGCGTTGCAGTTGTCTTTTCCGTTCCCGCCTCTGACAAGAGCTTTCATCTTCTTCCCCGTTGGTGACAAAAGCCCACCAAAACATAAACATACCCCCTAGCTGGGCTGACTTGAGGCGGTTATGGGCATTAACCTACTCGGCCGATCTGGGCATTATAGAGTTAATGATTTACAGCCTGTTGGCACTTGTCGTCCTGGTCATTTTACTATTTTCCTTATGTTGGCATTTTTTTCCCTTTCTATTGGCTATTACTGTTATTATTTCCTTTGGTTTCTAGGTCTGCCATTTACTTTTTTTTGGTCTGCATTGTCATTGTATGATGTTGAAGTCACCCACAAAGATCACTAGTAATAATAGGCTTCTGTGTTTAAGAGCGCGGCATTTGAATCGATTGAATCCATTAGAGGTTTGATATTTTTTGTGTCTCGTTGTATTGTATATACCGTTTTCTCAGTATATTGCCTTCAGTTTTTCTTGTTGAAATATTTCATTTTCTCTTTTCATTTTTATGTATTTTTTTTTTGCATACTAGCCATTTTACTAGGAATTTTAATCCCATGTGCAATCACATTTTCATTGAACTCGTAGACCGTTTTTGACCAAACCTAGAGGGACTTTTTTTTTGCCCTGACCATTGTATTATTTAAAAGAAAGACTGGGTTTTTATTTATAACCCAAAGAGTTTTTATTTCGGGGGGGGGGGGGGAAGCCATGTTTTAATTCATAACCCGTTGTTAATTTTACGTGTTGCTTTATTTTCAATGTTGATCCTTTATTAGGTCTTGGATGTCATATATTTAATCTTGATCCCTTATTTAGCCTAAGAACATTGTTTTGTTTGTTATTGTTTTTGTCGTTAGTTTTTTTATTATCATTGTATTATACTATAACTGTGAATAAAAAATTTTTGGCGATGTGCTGGCAATTTTTTTCTTAGCGAGAAAAACGTTCGAAAGAGTGACTCCGTTCACTCTTGATGACTTCTCATCATTCTTTCAGACAGTTTTTTTGCCAACACATTACCAAAAAGGAATTATTCCGTAAGCGACAATTTTGCGATCTAGGGCCTTATTCATGCATGGACAAATGTAGAAATGGCTGAGACCTAAATATGTATGACACAAACCTGCAGAACAAACAAATATCTTTTGCTCTAGTTGTGTGTCATCAACCCCCTTCGCTTGCTTTGCCTAGGTCTCCCTTGGGTGAAATTCAGGAACTGTCTACAATACATTTCTTTCATAATGGACATCTATCCCCATCACAATTTACAGCTGTTTCACCCTCCAGAGATAAAAAATACCTCAAAATACTGAATAGCAAAAAATCCTAGTCATTTTTGCAGACAGTAAGCATTTATCCGAGGATGACGTCACTCTCCACTATCCATACAAAGGTTTTTTTAACAGCTGTTGAACTGATGATGTCACTCTCCACTATCCATACGAAGGTTTTTTTAACAGCTGTTAAAAACCCTTTGTATGGATAGCGGAGAGTGACGTCATCCTCGGATAAGTCGCCATCTGGTGGCATCGTCAGCAATTGTGAACTTTGACCTGTATTGTGTACAACCGTCTATGTATGGTCCCGTTCAGGGGAAAATTGACATATTCGTGACATATTCTGTAGTCTAGTGCATTCACCCTTAAAATGAAAGGACATGGGTTTGATTCCCCGCAGAGGCAGTTGAATTTCCTCTCTTTCCAAAAATATATCTTCGCATCAACCAGCTGTTAAAAAAACCTTGGTAAGCATTTAGTTGATGTGTTGGCCATTCACCCACTTAGCTTGCACAAGTATCTCAAATGCAAAAGCTTTGTAGAATTTAATTCAAATGAGACTATCAATATTGCGGTGTGGTTAGATAGAAAAAATTCATGTGACCAATATGTAGATGTAAAAAGATAAACATCGCCATTTATTGCTACAAGAGATGGCCATATACAGAAACAAAATGCATGTTCTTCTCGTAGTTAATGACGTCATAATACAAATCACACAAATAAAGAAATACAACTCACCAGTGACCATGATTTCCAACACATCATTGTATAGGTCTGGAAACTCATGCATCAAGAGAACACAAAACTGCTTTTTGAGAGCCTGGAAAGTGAAAATGCTCACAGAGAACTTGATAATGAAATTATTTCTCACCATATGACACTCAAATTTCTAGGAACGGTGCAAGCACAAAACTGCCAGATAAGACTTATATGAAAAATATTGTTCCACAATTCTACATAAAATATGTACTACTATCCTACGCTCTTTTCATCAATCACTGTTATAATATTCCATAATAATTGCAAATATGCAACTGTAATTAGTGATATAAGATAATTGTGTACAGTAAAATCTCGATTATCCGGCTTAGTTTAAAAATAATAATACATTAATGAATTACAATATCACCTTTTCACATTTGCGTTATCATTTATCAATGAACAGTAAAATAAGTTTAAATAATTTTTGTAAGAACATAGCCTGCATTCTATGCTTATGCTTTATTCGCTTAGAAAAAACAGTGTGTATTTGTACTAATACTACTAAACCACACATGCACCTCGCCCATATTCCTCTGTGGAACTTCTAACGAATTGGTGCATGTTGGAATGTGCGTGTCCATGTTGCGAACCTAATATGAAGCTTGTTTCTGTGTAATGCCTGTTATAGTGCTGCCATCTGCTATCTATCTTTCGAACTATGAGTGAAGTGTCATGATTGAAGATTTACCGTTGCAGGCCTGTTGTGAGACTTTCCAATGGGGAGATTGGCTCACATAGCACACCTCTGGGAACCACAGAAAACCAACTTCAGATGACCACCACTGTGGAGTTCGAACCCGGGTCCTCGCTATGCGAGTCCGTCACTATGACCATTCGATCACCACAGCGGCTGTATATTTGTACTATATAGCAGTGTTTCCCAACCTTTTTGATGTCAAGGACCCCCTTTAGTGAAGGTCAATTTCCACGCTGCCTCCCCCATGAAATCCAAAATGTGTTGTTTTTTTATAATTTACGTATCATAAAAAGATTGAAGTAATAAATTACCAATTCACAACACTCAAGAGTTTGTTCTTCATGCAACAATAATAAATGAAAATTATTCCACAAGATCTGTTGAGACCGTGTCTATGAGATATTTTATGTTTCCTGCAATTTAGTTAGTGATTATAAAGTTTATTGTGAAATATGTGCAATATTTTTAGTCTTGGACTTCTTTCTTCCATGGTAAATTTTTAAAACAGCCCAGTTCAACAGAAATACATGTACATTTATCGAGTACTCGCCTGTACTTCGAGGTCAGAAAATATAAAAATAAGAGCTAGTTTTGGTATAAAAAGAATGTTTTTTTAAGTCGTGGGGTGGGTAGAAAGTGAGTATTTACATAACTCCGGCCGGCATATCTGGTTTTTCTGTTATCTGGCCTGCCCTTCTGCTACATTAGGCTAGATAGTCCAGGGTCCACTGTATTTTTTTAGTTTGAAAGACAGATAGCAGCACTAAAAATTCACGTTCAACACTAGATACCCACTCAAATTGTCCAGGTACACATGCACACTTACAGCACAACTCATTTGGTGGTAAATTGCCCTATGGTGATAGACCGGAGTTGCGCTTCATTAAAGAAAGACAGTATAATACCAGAGCTAATTATTGATACACACGATTCTCAAAAGAATGGACTTGTGTTGCTCATCTCGTAACTTGCTATCCTGCCATCTACATGGCAAGGGTGTTCAACAAATCCTTTGAGAGAAAGAGGTAGCAGTGCTGACCCAGCTTAAATGGCATTGTATGTGTTGGAATGCAACCGTTCATTGTTTCTGTGACAAACAACGAATCATTCCAAAACTGTTTGCATTCACGACACACCCTTCAGAAATTTTTTTTAGTGGCACCTTGAAAGAGCTTAAGAAACTTCAGCAGCAAAGTGATATGCCATGTGACACACTGGTTCAAAATCACCTCAGTCATGGCTACTTCCAATATAATTTCAACCCTAAAACCCTTTAGCCATCCCTGAATAAGTTTACAGCACCCTGAGATTAGGCCAGAATGGGAGGGGGGGGGGGGGGTCAAGAGGGACAGTTATTCCAGGCTGAAATCTTTAGGGATGGCAAATTTTACGGGGGAGAAACAAAATGTACTGTTGTAAAATCATTGACTTTTACAGTGATGAGTGCAGGAAAATATTTGCTTCCCTCCCCACCAAACAAAAACTGACTCAAACTTTTAGTTGTGCCCTGTCTAGGGATACCCTTTCTTCCTGCACATCCTTCGGAAGGTTTACAAAAAATTCATTGACAACAATTCCCCAACAGGAAATCACAGACAATAGTTGGGCATGAGTCAGTAAGCCAGTAACTCAGAGAGGAATGGCCGAGTCAGTAAATGATACAGTAGTTAGTGACAAGTATCACAGTGAGCAACACAGAGGTAGACAGTAATTTAGTGAGTGAGTGACAGAATGAGTGACTTAGTGAGTGGGTGACAGAGTGAGTGACTTAGTGAGTGCGTGACCTGGTGATTGAGTATGTGAGTTAGTGATAAAAGGTGACTCAGGGAGTAACCAAGTGAGCAACCTAGTTAGTTAGTGAGCGACTGACAAAGTGAGCAACCTAGTGAGTTGATGATATAATGAGCAACCAAGTGAGTGAGTGATAGAATGAGTGACCTAGGAAGTAAGTGCAACCTGAAGTTGGAGCAACCTAAGAGAGTGATGAAGTGACACAGTGACTAGCAGAGTGACCTATGAAGTGAGCACCCTAGTGAGCAAGGAGTAAGCCCTAGGGAGTAAGTGTGTGACCTAGTGAGTGATCATTGATAATTTTTGTCGCATCACAGTCTTTTTCTGCACACGAGGGCTAATTAGACCGGGACCTACAATTTATTGCTGATTCCAAACGGCACCATAGTGAGTGAGTGACAAAGTGAGAGCAACCTAATCAGCAAGTGAGTGAGCTCATTCATTCACTCACTCAATCGTTCAGTCACTCATGTTAAACTGTTGTCAGTGAATTGTTCGTTGGTGAATTTTCCCAGCGATGAATTTTCCATTCGGTGAATTGTTTGACAGTAAATTGCATGGCAATGAATTATTGTCTGTGAATTTCCCGGACACGCTTTCAGAATCACTGGTCTAAAAAAACAGCATAATATATATTCTGTAAGATGAGATCAAATAAATGTTTACATGTACACCAAAATCACTGTGAGAGGGTTTTCAAGTGTATGCAACATTCATATTACCACTTTAAGAAGAGCAACTCTTGTATATATACATACCTCATAGACGTATAGTACATCACCCTGCGGGTGAGAGCCACAGTTAATCAAACCAGAGCTAATCGTATGTATGAGTTCTTTCCTGGCGAGAAATGGAACGTTCTTCTCTTCCAGGTATTTCTTCAGCTTCAACTGAATTAATTGAATGCAAGATCAGATGATGAATTTCAAATTAATTCAACAAAACAAGAGTGAAATATAGAGAGAGTAGTTTTCCAGTTTACCTTTGTGAGAATGGCAAAAATAGCACAAGCAGACAAGGGTGAGACGGATTTGGTTACAGCATCATACACAGAGAGGTAAGTACTAGATGAAGCGTTCTCTGGACAGAAGAAAGGCGTTGCCAAACCAGCGATGGCACTATGGTTCAGTATGACCTTCACGAGTGGCAAGAGCTGGTCTTCGTTGCCAGCTATGAGCTCCTAAATTTTCACAATAATAAAAATCCTTTTAGAAGCATTAGAAGTCTGTGAGGAAATAGGAACTGCCAATGAGAGTGTCTGTGGCAGTAAAACAAGACAGAAACTATTCTCTACCGCTAAGGCATGTGTAACAGTCACAAGCTGGTTCAGCAATAACAAAATGAGTCGGGACAAAAATTAGGATGAGAGCCACAAACTTACCCTTCCGAGCACTTCCAGGCAAGTTGAGAAGAACTGCTTGACAGGTGGAAATTCCCTAGCCTGTTCGTATCCCAACTGGAATATTGTTTCCGCCTGTAACAGCTGGTTGTAGAACAGAGAGACACCAATCTTACACCATTCTTTAGACACTTCCAGACCAGTAGCTTTCAGCCTATTCACCAATTTGCTATAATGTGGAGAGAAAACAGAATACAGTCGTAAGATATATATAAGTCGCACATCATAAGTCGTAGTGTACATATACAGTAGGGGGGAAATCGTTCCAACAAGGGGGGGAAAACCCTTAAAATTCACCTGACGCATATTTCAGCATGAACGGCAGCCATACAGAGCTTCATGCCACATGGTTTGCATAATTCGTTTAGTATGGCATTGAAACTGTCTTCGTTAGTTCCAATCGCTTCCTTGATATCTTCATCCATTGTAATTTTATTGATCTGAAAAATGAAAAGGTCATTAGATAGATAGGTTTTGCAATTCTTACCATCGTTGCGGGAAAAAAAACTACACTTTCATGAAGCGAAAAATATAGATCAGCATTTATTAATCTGAGTTCCCAGGATATTCTAGGGCAGTGGTCCTCAAAGTGGGTACCACCAATCTTTTTTCAGATATGACACAGCGAGTTGATGATACTGATGTGTGCCCGACACATGCACCTTGTCCATATTACTGAGGAACTTCTAATGAATTGGTACATGTTGGAACGCGTGTGTCCTAACGTGAAGTTTGTTTCTATGTAATGCTTGTTATAGTGCTGCCATCTGTTATCTATTTTTCTGAACTGTGAGTGAAGTGTAATGACTGGTAGAAGTAGCTGATAACTTTTTTTTAATGAAACACTCAAGATTTGGCTGACAAGCAGCATTTTTTGTCTCCTTATGAAAACTTTAGTAGCAACGCCAGAGAATTCCACATATTCTCACAAATATAAAAATTCTAGTTTCACTGGAACCACTTTTTTCAATTAAATGTATCACGTCATTGTAAATGTGTTACCAAACGTTGTTCATCAGTGAGATCTGGCGAGTTGTATCTGAGAATTTCTCTTATATTTGTCTCAGCTACATCATCAAATTCAAATTCATTGTTATATTCGTTACATTCATCATCATTCAATATTCATCGTCAAACGATTTAACTAGGTTATATATATATATATATATCTTCAATTTGCAATCCCATTTCCCGGATTAAACTCCAAGCAGAGTTTTGAGGGCTGCAATGCCTAAAATCAACTTTTAAAAATTGTGTAATAGAAAACCGCGTAAAGCGAGGGATACCTGTACAGCTGACCTATGATTTAACAAATGGAATCGGATGATATTCCTTGTTTTATTTGATTGATCAAAATGGAACTAATCAGAAGCACAGAGGTGTATGCAGGAAAGGGTACAAGTGCCTGTGTTCCCCTCCAGGATGGTCAAAAAATTAAAATATTTTAAAATATCTTTGTAAATGATTAAAGAAAGTATATTTATATGCTGCTATACCAATTTCTGTTGGTTCAAAACGTTTTTTTAAGGCTGGTAACAGAGAATTCCTGGAAGAAATTCATCTCGTGCCCTCTCCCAAAAAGTCAATTCTGCATATGCCGCTGCAGAAGCATATACCCACAGCAAATTAAAAAAATATATATTAAGCTAAAAGCATCTTAGCTTTATTAAATCTGTTTAAATTTCTTCACAATTGTTCACAATCAGCGCAGAAGTCGATGCAGAAACACTGAGTCATTCATATGAGAGAGGTGAATTTTCTAGCTTGTAGGTTGTCTGCCGTGTGTTTCCATGAGTCCTCAACACTAAACTCGAGAATTAACCTCTAATCTTGATGCTGTCTACATGAAACTTATCGGAAACCTAGTCAATACAAAAGCTTTGTGAAATAAAATGAATTCATCTAAGTCTTGTGAAATTGTCGCTTTTTTTCCCACCAATTATTTATGATGCAAAACCGCATTTTAGGGGGGGGGGGGTCACAGCGGAGACTCTTGAGATCAGGCAGGGGTGCAGTGTGATATAAAATCTGAAAGGGTAACCAAAAATGAAAAATCTTGGGAATCCTGATCTATACTTTTGAGAAGAACTATATAATCATTTTCCAGTCATATACAGCAGACAGACCAACAACACAATACTAACACAACATGAAAATTCAAGCATTTCTATCTTTACTTCAGAAAATAGAAGGCAGATGGCAGCATGAACACAAAACAAGCACAACTCGATAACATAAATACGTTAGGGAAACATATACATTCATTTAGGAATGTGCTGATTCGTTAGAAATTCCATAGAGGAATGTATACAAGGTGCATGTATGGTTAAGTAGTAGTAGCCATACACAACAAAACCCCTCTTAACAATCACCTCTCAGATCACTCTCATTTTATGGCCGAATAAAAATATCTCGGCAAAAAGCCTATTTAAATAATGCATTTTGAACCCCTCCCCCTGCTTAACAGTCACTCTCAAATTAGGTCACGGATACTATTTTCATCATTCATTCCATTGGACTAAAACCCCTGTATGAACACCAATAGTTGAAATTTTAGTTCAAATTATGCTCATGGGGTAATAAAACGCTCAACGATATTCAAGTGGAAGACGTGGAGGTCCTAAATCTTCTAAGAAATGTATGTGCAAGCAAAGCACCAGGACCAGATGATATCTATCCCAGGGTTCTCAGGGAAGGTGCTAATGAATTGTTGGGGCCAGTCGCACAGATATACAGGAGTAGTGTTGCTGAGGGTATCGTCCCGAGAGATTGGAAACTGGCTAACGTTGTTCCTATATTTAAGAAGGGTAGTAGAGAAGTGGTGTCTAATTATCGTCCAGTGAGTTTGACGAGCTCCCTCTCGAAAATTTTGGAAATTATCATCAAAAGGCAGTTTGTGAAGTGGATAGACGAGAATAATGTATTGTCGGATAATCAGCATGGGTTCAGGAAGGGGAAGTCATGTGTAACTAACCTCCTTTGCTTCTATGATTACGTGACTAAGGCTTTGGGTAAGAGCAAAAATGTCGACGTGGTTTACCTTGATTTCCAGAAGGCATTCGATCGGGTCCAACATGGCAAACTCTTGAAGCGTTTACACGAGATTGGAATAGGGGGCAACTTGCTGAATTGGATAGAATCGTGGTTAAGAGATAGGTCACAACGAGTTATGGTGAACGGGGAATTCTCTGGTTGGACAGACGTCACAAGTGGAGTTCCTCAGGGAAGTGTCCTTGGCCCCATACTTTTTTCACTTTTTATCGATAAACTCGATCAGGGTATCGATGGAATTACTAGCAAATTCGCAGATGATGTGAAGCTAATGGGGGTAATCGGGAATGAAAGCGATAGGGAGTTGCTCCAGACCAACTTAAACAAGATTGCAGCATGGGCAAATGAATGGAGCATGACGTTTAGCGTAGATAAGTGCATGGTCGCTCATTTTGGTTCGAACAACCCACGGTTCTCTTACGAGTTGAATGGTGTCACTATCCCGGATGCAACTAGAGTCACCGATTTGGGAATTCTCATTGACGAGCGACTTAAGTTTTCTGAACATTGTTCAGCGGTTGTCAAAAAATCGAATAGAATGCTTGGTCTCATTTTCAAAAAGGTCTCTTCGCGTTCTCCTAAAGTCATTCTTCCGCTTTTTCGAGGCTTAGTTCGTCCTGGACTGGAGTATGCTGTAAGGTTTTGGAGACCATACCTACAGAGGGACATAGACTTGGTTGAAGGGGTGCAGAGAAGAGCTACGCGTGTCCTTATTGGCACACAGGGCTTGAGTTATGAAGAAAGACTTCATTTTTTGAATATGTTTACATTGGATGAACGCAGGTGTCGAGGAGATATGATCGAAGTGTTCAAAATTTTCAATGGGATGGATAGGATGGACCATGAATTATTAGTACACCGCCAATCGACTGCTTTTACAAGGGGACACCAGTATCGATTGGTGAGGGACAATGCAAGGTTATGGTGTCGCAGGGAATTTTTCTCCAATAGGGTTGTTAATAAATGGAATAGCTTACCCCCGGAGGTAGTAAATTGTAACACAATTGACACGTTTAAAAAGAAATACGATAAACATGTTGGGGTAAATCGGGAAGCTATCCATTCTTAGAATAAGACAACCATAAGTATTCTTTATGGGCATTGTATAATATTTTATCATGTGTATATATTGTTTGTAATTTGTGTTAATTGCATTTTTAATTGGGTTGCTGTATTTTTGAAACATATGACAACCATATTTTTATGGGCATCTTTTTATCAGCCACCTCGTTGGGCATTTTGCCTGTTGTGGTGTTGTATTTGTATTTGTATTTATTTGTATATTGCAGCACAAATTCTAATATTTAATTGACTTTTTGGCTAATTTTAACGAAATTTTGGTTTAGAAGCTTGTTAATATGTTTGGCAATTGTGATGTCAGTTTATAATCAGTTGTGCTGTGATTGTGCACGTATGTTTTACATATGGTAACACTGTTTAATATGGCCAGCTCTAGTAATCATTGCTCTCTGTTACTAAGAGGACAAAAATTAAGTCATCAAATACATTTATGCATGCTGCAGCAAGGGCAGGCCCTACCACTGGGCCACCAGAGTACTAGTCATCAAATACAGTGATTTATGGCTGTATCGGCAGAAGATTATGCTCCTATAGATGATAATGTGAGAATAGAGGATCATACCACTTAAATATTGGAAATCATTAAGAAATTAGCAATGTCAGAAGCATCAGAAAAAGAAGACAATATGGAAGAAATAGAGTGTAAGGAGCAAGAAAATTGTGTAAAAGTATTCAGACATTTTCACAGTACTAGACCAATGGAACACATTTTCCTGTAAACACAATGACAGAAAGACATTGGATTTTGTCTCGCAGTGTAAAATACATTTTCTAGAGTTTGAATTACTCAGCAAAACCTACTAAACATGATTGATCAATTTTTCCAAAGATATGAATTCAGTGAGCTAACTTTGTTTAATACAATAAAACCTCCCAACAACGGCCACAAACAGAACAGTGAAATTGTGACTGCTATTCAGAAGTGGTCATTGTATTTCTGAAAAAAAAAATAATTGTGATCTATGTAAAATGATAATCTGTTCTGTAATTGATTATGACAATTATATAATTGATTATATTATAAAGTATGATTATACAGGGTGTTTCAAAACGAATCATCTGATTTAAAAAAAAATCATAACTATTCAGCTTTTAATCTCTGTTGATTGAATAATGTATAGGTAGAGGGAAATCTCAAGTTTCACACAATAGAAGACAGATAGCACTAACGCTCTTCCTTCGGCCGCCACTTCAGTGTCTGTCAAGATATCGACTGCACAACAGAAATAGTTTTGTGTTTTAAGGTTTGCGAAGTGCAAGTCCGTAACAACTGTACATCATGCTTTTCGTCGACAATACACTGGTGTTAAACTTCCTACCGCTCAGATCATTAGGCGATGATATAAAAAATTCCAAGACACAGGTTGTCTGGGTAAAGGGAAATCCTCTGGCCGTCCCCGCATGTCAGACTGAAATGTGGAGCACATCCGACAGAGTTTTGCACATAGTCTACAGAAATCCACTCACAGTGGATACAAACATGCTCAAAAGTTTGGGATGCAAACAAAAAAGTTTGGGATGAATTTGACTACCATACAGACATATGCCATGCATCCCAAGGTGGACATGTTGAGCACCTTTTAATTTGGTTTGTAAAAAAACTTTATGATTAGCCATGTAATATAAAATTAATCTTAAGTGTCTATGTTCAATATTTTTAGTAATACATGCATTTCAAATTTGGTGTATTCTTTTTGAAACACTGTATTTTGAAAGTATGATTATATTGACACTGTAATATTATAATAATTGATTAATCTACAGGGCGGTAACTAGAGTTGATCAAGTGGGTCTGGTGCTCCGGACACTGGACCGGGGGGGGGAGTTCAACATTACAATGGGGTGCCTAAATGCATTCTTACCTTGCTGGGCAAGCATCTAGTTGCAGCCCTGTTAACTGATCGACAGCGTGATATTTTGATTGACATCCTAAAATTTAGGCTAGTAGTGCTAAGGTAGAACATAACAGATTTGCTGAAAAGAAAAAAAACTGATATGGACCAAGACGGTGTACCAACAACCCCAAATAGTCCTTTATTCCAACCCATGATCAACTAAATTATAGTTTCCCAAATTTTTTGTTCCATCGGCCCCTTCATCAGAAATTTTTTTTCTCTCATCAACGCACCCCCCCCCCAACTCAAGCGAGTCCATAGGGTCCTAATTCAAGTGTGTAGTTACTATCGCCACAATTCCATCGCTCTCCAGGGGGACGATATTGCCCACTTTGGGAAACACTGAACTACACCATACATGCTCAATTCATGATGTACAGGTCAAGTGTGACCCTCAGAGTCATCTGATGTTACCTGCAATCTCACACCTAATTTTATAAGAATAAATTATAAGCGGCACATTCTCAGATTACATCAATGACCCGCAGCACATTTAAAGATCATGTAAGTGACCTGTGGTGCATTTAAAGATCACTTGTCCATGGCACAACTATAGATCACTTAAGTGGCTCTTTTTCCTTTTCCACTGCTTTCAATATACTCCACACGCACACACACATCTAGCATTTTTATCCAGGAAAAGAAACCATATAATTTCCCCCCCCCCCTTAAAGTTGGGGGGGGGGGGTTCCCTTGAAAATCAGACTAAAATTATTTTTCTCATGACGATATGAATTTTTTTTTTGACTCCATGCCCAAAGTGGTCACCACTGTTTGGAGATTACCTGTAATGTTAAGTCTATGAGACGTGTTTGGAGATAACAGTTGTTCGGAGGTGGCCGTTAGAGGAGGTTTTACTGTATTTCTTGTGATTTCAATTGTTTATCTGTGCAAAAGTTATGTACTTTCATGACTTTAAATGCATCTTATACTGCCAGAACTTCGTTCATTTTCAAATAAAGAACCTTTTCAGTTAATGTTAATAGTTTCAACAGGAATTCCCTCTGATATGGTCACCCCTCTTTTACAGACAAATCTTTTTTGTCCCACGAGTGTTCGTAAAAAAAAAGTTTTAATGTATATCTAAAAAGAATAGAAAACATAACACAGCTCACCGTCAAACTAATTTTCGCTGGTCCAGTGCACCTTGAGCCTCTGTAACATGGCTTGGATAGTTTCACCTGTAAAATAGAAACCGTGCTTTCATGTTTACACACATACCCCAAAATTATTTTGGTGCACAGATACAACATAATTATTACAATAGAAACATCAGTTAAGGAATCGAGAAAAGTCATATTACCATGGAAGGATTGACTTTGTAAAGTTTTTTGACAAGGTCTCCATATTTCTTATTGATACTTTCAAGCTTCAGGATATTATCTTGAAAATGGCTGTGAGGATATGTAATAATAAAAATTATTTCGGAATCTCATTCCACATGTCACATTAATGCAAATGGATGGCATAAATTATACATGGGGGAAAAGAATAGAATAACGATACAGTCTGAACAGTGTATTGCAGTGACTTCCATACATCGAAAAAAATTACCCATGGTTCCTTCACCCTATCCCTCATTCACGCGAGACTAAACAGATACTCATTGGCACAACATTCTTTCAACTGACGTTTCTTACCCAGACCTCATTCGCCCACATGATCCTCATTTACCTGATGCTAGTTTTATTTTCTTCTTCTTTATGCTAGTTATTTCGTTTTTTTTTTTTAATTTACACAAATACAAACACATGTATACATACACAACATCTATACAATATACAGTTATGCTAGTTATCAATTCTTTATGTTAACTCTTGTTTATACGGGTCTCTCTTGTCCCCTAGAAATCATTTACATGAGCAAATCATTTACATTGCAATTATTCATCTGCTATAATTCATCTTCAATGAGCAATACAGGCGATGCTGCTTATTAAAATCACAGATAATGTTATAATTTGGATATAGTTATCACTTTATCAAAGAACGGAAAAAACAGATATTATAGCCCGGGGGAAAATTTTGTTTATAGTTATATTATCCGGACTTTGGTTTATATGCATGTTATTGGTTTTTTTGTCAAAAAGTTTTTATGCATTTTTTAGTAGAGGTTCAATCAAACTTATTTTTACCCTGTAAAATTATCGTTATCAGGCTGCAAGACTACATAGGAGATTAAAAGGTGTCCCCCCCCCCCCCACCTGCCTTGTTGACAAACATTAGCGTACTTAATGTCATATCTTAAGGCCTTGAGACATTAAGGGAGGGGGGGGGGAGATAGGGGCAAAAACCTTGGTGAAAGGAATGACACGGCAAAAAACTTCATTTCATTAGTAAAAAGGGAATTGCTCTGGGATGTGTGGGATCAGAGTAACGAAACATGGTGAAATCAGTCTGTAGTATTCACTCTGATTGACGTACGTGTAGAGCTGCTTTTGCAATGACATTCCTATAGTGAAGGTAAATGCATGATGAAAAATATTATTTTCTTCAGTTCTTGATTAGTTTGTTTCAGTCGACCAGATTCAGATTTCTTTTTTCGAGAGACTTTCTCAAGGGATCTATATAATGTATTGTACATTAAAAAGAATATGATTATACCAGTGGTTCTCAACCTTTTTTGACTCGTGGAGCCCTTTTTAATGCCTAATTTCTATGGCAGAGCCTTGCAGGCTCCTTTTCATTTACTGATGTATTTTATTGTCCTAAAGTAGCTGCAGAGCCCAAAAAAAAGTCCCATTTCAGAATAGAATTAAAAAAAATATGGAATGATTAAACATTTTGCGACCAATTATGTGGGAAAGAAACACAGGTGCCCCATTTTACCAATGCCCGTTCACCATACCTCCTGTTCAACCAAATAAAATGCATGGTCACCGCACTTGCGAACTGGACTTTTTCAGATATAGTTATCATTCTGTTATTGTTATCAGAAATCTAAAGTCCTAATGTCATCATATTAAGGGACGTCGGCTATATTAAGAAAAAAAATCAATGAAAAGAAACTCACTTCGCTTCATCGCTCAACGCTTTTTGATCTCTGATTATCACAGATTTTAGTTCACTCCATGACGAAAGCTGCACAGAGCCTAGGTCTTGAAGGAATGACTCTATTTTCTCTAGCGATGGCAGAGACAGATCCAATTTGACTATTCCGTTTGATTTCTTTTCGGCTGAGAAAAAAAAGCAATCCAATATTCAATCAATCAATTCTTACGAACTTTCTCACACAATCAAATTGAATAAATGGTGAATAAATATTGCTAACCGTTCTTTAACACTTTCTTTCGAACTGAGCACAAACTCCACTCCTATCACTGTGGGCAATTTACCACTGAATGACTCGTGCTGGAAGAATGGGCTTGTGTATCTAACAGTTTGAGTGTGTATCTAGTGTTGTACGTGGTTTTTCTAGTTCTGTCATCTGTTTTTCAAACTATGAGTGAAGTGTAATGATTGAATATTTGTACCATTGTAGGTCTGCTGCATTATGTGGCAAAACTTTTTAACAGGGGGTTCGGTTCTTTAAAACTATTAAGCTGTTCAAATGGTGTCTCTGAACTTCCCCGAAACAGAATGTGCCAAAATCTGTGACTCATGTCACAGAACAATCAGTACTTCTGCAAAACAATCTTGAAGAATTTGAAGTTTAGAAACTCAAGTATGAGAATTTTTATAGCAGAACTTTTCCAGTCAGCTGAGGGTTCATTGCAGAATAATGCAAAACATTCTGCTTTGGGGCTGAACTTGATCCTCATCTAAAAACAACTTATACTATCAGCTGGCAAAACAAATTCAAACTATTGAAAGTTTCCCTTCAGCTGAATATTTTTCAATCGGAAAATAGCAGAGAAACGATTATAAGACTAACCTGCACATTCCTCTGAATTGCTGCTACTGCTGCCGATGAAAGATGAGGTGCAAGAACTGTTCACGGATCGCCAGAGGGATGTCTTCGAGAGAACTTCCATCTTGATTGTTTCAAGATCCAACAATTCGAACCATGGTTTCTAAATCGAAAAAAAGTCAATAACAAGATATCAGCGCCAATTTTACTATTTTTATAATAAACAAGTTATAATTCCTGAATCTGTTAGGAGCACTGCCGTTATGCCCCCCTCAAAGGGTGGGGCTGACAGGGGCCCCGAGACGATTCTCATTATTTTTTGTTTTCCCCACAAGAAATTCACTATTGAGAGGCCCATGAGGAATCTGACTGAAGAGGCTTTGTTGCTAGATGTGAGGGCCATGACTTGTGCATTAAAGACTAAAATAGGGTTTTTTGCAGCAAAAAAAAAAAAGTGAACCCCACTCAGAGAATATCCTGTGTATGCCTATGGTTAGGAAGCCAAAAAGCATCTTTTAAAAAAATTTAAAAACTAAAAAACATCCTGAAAATGTCAAAAAATGCCCCAAAATAAAAAAGTCTTAACAGTGAAAAAAAACAAAAAATGCAAATGCCATCAAAACCTGGGCCCTGGTGATAGTAATCCCCTCTTTTAGTTCAATTCTTCAAGAGAAAGGAAAACTAAAATTTAAAAAAAAAAATTCGGACATTATAGCAGAATATTTTTGGTATGTTTAACATTAGCTCTTTGACAATCATTTTCAGATCACTCATTATATCACACTTTTAATGTATACAGTCGATGCTCGTTGTAATGACCCCATAGCGACCCTTCTATTACAATGACCGGTTGAATAAGTCCCAAATGTTTTCATAGAAGGACTATCATATGTTTTACTTTCGATATAGTGACCCTGCCAATCTAATGTCCATTTTCGATGGAAAGAAGGGGTCATTATATCGAGCGTCAACTGTATTATGTTCCTCTATTTTTTCTTCATCCCTTTAAGTCAAAAAATGTATGATAGTGTTTTGTATAGTCCATTGTGTTGTTTGTTTATTTTGTTCAATAAAAGTTGAAAGTTGCCTCTAAGTAACTCCTAAACATTCAACTTTTACTAGTGAGCGGGTAAAATTCATTCAATTTTTACTAGCTGTCTGATGGTGGTTGATTCATTAATCAACCAACATCAAGCATTGTCCATGCATGTTAGGAACATTCCATTCGGTCAATAAGTTCTGGCACATTATAGGGTATCATGTATACAATACGGTTCATTCCGAAACGACTAAACAAAGTGAATAAACAAGGATAAAATTCAATTGATCAGCATTCATTATTTGAAATGTTATGTTTGAAATTTTTTTGTTGAGAGAGAATCTGTCAAAATTAGAAATGCATGAAAGAATGCAAAGTAATAAAAGGTGAGTTTCTGAGTAAAATGCGAATTCAAACTTGGTTCCACCATTGCAAATGTGGCAACTGGGACATCACAGAGCATTGTGGAAGTTACCACGAACAGGGAACCTCAAATTGGGAAAAGGATCAATACTATAAAAGAATCTTTCACGCATTTGAAGTCGTAGTCTATAGTGTACCTGTTGGATTGCACTAGTATCTCTGGAAGGCCAAATGATGCTATATCGCAACCAAGAAACCAGCATATGTGTAAGAATGCAAAATGAGTTCCATAAAAATCAAGAGCCAGAATAGTCTGCAGTATGCATAGATTATAGCAAAATAATTTTCTGCAAATGCAAGTGACAAAAAAGCCATCTGGAACATAAAGTGACTATTGCCGCAGGATAGATTGTATAGCAGTTAATTAGTAAATGGGTTTGATGTGGATGGCATAACAGATCTGAATAGAATGTATGTCTATGAGATATATTGTCTCCCTCATGCTAGAAGAAAAAATGTGCAAATTTTCCCATTTTTTTATTAACTGATTGGATACCTTGTTTTTTTTTTGCTTGAAACGCAAATGTATATCTCCTATTGAAACAATGTTACAAAAAATTTTAGGAAAATAACAACCAAGAGTAAACATTAAAACACCATTTTCCACATTCTTTTTTTTTCTTTTAAGGACATTGCACATTTGCGCTTCTCACATGAGGGAGACGATGACGTAAAAAAACCCACACACCTGCTCACAGTCAAGGATGAGTTTCAATCTGTCAGGGTCATATTCTGGATTCAATGCTTGAAAGCAAACAGGGCCGCTCAGATCGCTGTCCTCGATCCATCTCAGGAATGCGGTGAAGATACTGAAAGTTAAAATAATGTATCAAATGACAGTAAGATTTCATAAATTACTACTTAAGGAAGCTATCACAAAATTTATACTGTGAGCGAATATATTTTGACATACCTTTGATAACCTTTCAGGAATTTCAATCTGTCGTCAGATGATTTCTCATCTTTAGGAGCTGAAAGGGTGTAAAGTATCACTAGATAAGAAAAGACAACATAGCACAAAACATGACAAAACGTACCTGGATTTTAGTGGTTGTTGGTAGTATTAGGTTATATACATTTTAATATTGTGACACCATTTTGGGAAAACAATACAGGCAACAGATTTTTCTCATGGTAAATTCTTTGGGAATAATTTTTCCTCCAAAAATAGGGGTTTTTTTTCATCCATGGTTAGAATTCGGGAGACAAGAATTTTTTGGAAGAAGTCCTGGGGATGTGATGGAGTGAAAATTTTAGAGACTTGGCAGCTATGTGAGATGGCCGCTGTGGTGATCAAGTGGTTATAGTGACGGACTCGAACCCCACAGTGGTGGTCGGCTGAAGTTGGTTTCCTGTGGTTCCCAACTTCAAGGGGCGAATGCGAGCCGATCTCCCCGTTTAAAAGTCTCGCCACAGAGAGCAACAGGCCTATAACGTTACAAATATTCAATCATTACACTTCACTCACAATTTGAAGTATAGATGGCAGCACTGAAATATTATACACAACACTAGCTACACCCTCAGACTGTTAGGTGCACTCACTTTGTTCCAGACTCTGCCACGAAGATGGGCTGGAAGAGATCTCGGCAACGGGATAAGTCCGGTGGCAGAGACCCTGGCGTTCATTCATTCAGCTATGTGAGATGCCTGAAAAAGTTTGAGTCATACACACAAGGGACATGTAAAAAGAACTTGGCCCCAATGCACTGCAAACGTATTTGTCATAATGACTATTTCTCACTGAGAGAGTTCGCCAAGGCGGTCATGTGTTTTTACACTAGGGCTACCCTCACCAGAAGCGTCTCAACAATTTTGGGGGCATACATTATTTCATCATATATAGGAATGCTGAGAAACACATATATGGAAAATTTTAAAAACACGATTAAATGTAGATTAACACAAGACTTATGAAAAATTCAGTGCTGAAGGTGATTTTAAACAAATGGCAGGAACGATTACCAAAACTAATGAGAATTTTAGAAGTGATGAATTAAAAATAATTGAAAGAAATAATGAAAATAATTCCAGCACCAATGAAAATTCAGAATTAACAGCAGAAAAAAATTCTAGAATCAATTAAAATTCAGAATTTACGGAAGAAATAATCCTATTTCCATTATGAAAATTCAGATGATTGGTGCAGTTTGACCAAATTGGTCCTTGCACCAAAAAATCGAAATCCAATTCAATCCACAACCAATGAAAGAAATGATGAAAATTTAGAGTTAATAAAATTAATAATTCCGAAACTGATAAAAATTAAGAATTAACGGGGGCGGGGAGAGAAGTTCAAGAATTGACAAAAATTCAGAATCAATGTAAGAAATAATTTAAGAACTGGTGAAAAAGCCTCCAATAACCGTGAGTTCGGGCCTCACAATCACGCACACCCTTAAGGGCAGATCAGTTTTCCATTCTAGGTGGTTGCCCCTCACAATTTCTCTGGATAGTGATGAACACATGCATAAGTATCTATCACATGGCCCATGTCGCTATATGTTGAGGGCAATTGAGATGCATATATATAAATATTTCCTCAATATATTACAGTATCTGGGATGATTCTTCATAAGGGAATTCACATTCAGACATGGTTTCTGAGTGGCGTGTCACCATAAATCATCCCCCATCGCTTAGTATGGATGCAGTTCAAAAATATTTTGATCAGACGTGCCAACTTTTGAAATCCAGAAATCCGGAGATTCTCCCGAGAGGGTACGCCCCCCTCCCCCGCCTCCATGACACTCATAGACTCAATCAAAAAAAAATTCATAAAAATTTTTTTCGAAAAATTTTTTTTTTTTTTTTTGATAAATTAAGAAAAAGTTACATTCCCCCCCCCCAAGGCACGTTCTGCTGCATCGCCCCTGAGAATATAATTCTATGCCAGTCTTTCCATGCAGAATAGAGAAATCACATCTACATACTGTTCATAAAGTATGTGTTTCCTTTCGTGGATGCTATCAGTGATCGATAATCTTGGGTATATGAATTCTTAAAAGCTTTATATTTAGCTGTATATAGCTTAAAGTTTTATATTTTCCTTCTGAAGATGTTTAATCGGAAGAAACGATTTAAAAAAATTCAAATTACAAAGCTGCGGACGAAAAAACGTGTTTACCGTGCCGCTGTTAATGGAATACAATAATGATTATACAGGAATTTCGGCAATGAAGGTCATGCCCCTGATAAATGATTGCAGATAAATGCTACGAAAACAAAGTCGCGTCTTTGCCAGTTGCTTAAATGCGGTCACAAAGACTTTTTTTACAGCTGCTCGATGAAAATTACTATGGCTGTCCTCTGCGGGTGTTTTCTCTAACGACGACGGTAATTATTGACGCCATGACAACGTGAAATATAATTTTCTGCCAAAATCCGGAGAAATTTTAACAAATCCGGAGAGCGGGAGGAAGGATGAAAAATCCGGAGTCTCCCGCCTAAATCGGGAGAGTTGGCAGGTCTGCACTCTACATACAGTGCCTTTCAACAATTATTTTTTAACAAAAAAAAAACCATGTGATATACTAACAAGAATCAGAAACTTTTTCGCTACATGACGAGTCAACTGCCTTTTGATAGTATTCTATGGCTGCCCTCAGCTTCATGTTCATCTTCTTCATCGCAGCACTGTAAAGTCCACTAGTGAAATATCTTGAGCCGATACATTTGTGAGTTGACCTGAATGTACAAAATCAAAATGAATATCAAATGCATTAAAGATTTTATAACACACACTTCAAATATTTAAAATAGGGTAAGCACATACACCCACTTCTTTTTACAAAAATTACAAACACAGTTTCCATAGTTTCCTCGTCTCAAACAATGGCACAACTATAATAAGAAACAAAGTCTCTCGCACTTAGTTACAGATGCATTAACAGATGTGAGGTGAGAACTCTATCCTTGCAATCTAAGCACATCCTCTTCAGATATGCCAGACTGGGTAGGCAGGCCATTGCTGTGCTGCTCTCAGAAGTGGACTACATTGCTCCAGAGAGTTTAGCCTGGATCTTTTATTCTGAGTGCACTCCTGTCTACCGCACATTGAGCAATTTAAAACACCTTTATTCCCTTTCAGAGGTAAATGAATTGTGACAGACGTGTGTGTGCCTCATAGTCTGCATGAGTACCTTTGACTTTTGAAAACCAAACACACCCCGCTTCCCATCTCTAACCCATCTCTCTCTCCAAACACATCCCGCTTCCCATTGAGATATCGAAGCGTTCCTGGAGGATGGGTGTGTCTGGAAATTTTATTAAATATCTTCAGAATAATAAATAAAAATATTACATATAGATTGCACATATAAATTCACATATAATCAGTGTTCGTCAATGGACGTACCATAATATACGGAGGAAGAAATTGAAGAACTCCGAAAGGTATAACCGCCAGATCACGCTCATCTTATAGTAAAGAGTTGATTTGAGTAATCGTAGTATCGCCAAGACTAATTAAGATTGATTGTCTCTGGAATATAATCTCAATTTACAATTTGATTAGACATTCGTCAGTACGAAATGTCGATAGGTGCAACATTGCTTGGCTCTCAGCAGATGGGTTTCAGCAACGAGGCCAAAGATCGTATATTCTAGTAGGGTCCGGGCAAAAGCACCTAGCTGGTACATAGTCGTCATCAGCACCTCATTTACGCTTCATGCCAACCCATTTGGTGTGGATATGATGCATGAGTACCTACACCAGGTATTCATGTTAGTGCTGCCATCTACATTCCAAATAGTGAGTGAAGTGCGATCATATATTTACAGATTGTAAAGTCTGCTGCTACCTGTAGCTAGACTTCTCAACCAGGAGATTGGCTCGAAACCGGATAACCAACATTAGCAGACCACTAGTGTGCAGCCTGGGGGGGGGGGGGATCTAACCTGTGTTCTTATGATGCAAATGCAACATGATGCAATAAGGCTGGCATAAGTCAGCCTTAACTTGAACTAATTTCCTTCCTGTTATTTATTGGGATGAGGTCCTGAGTGTACCTTTCTTTGTTTGTGGCATTGTCTCATGAGAGGAGTGACCATTGCAATCACACAAAAATGCTTTCTTGACTGCTGGGGGTGGTGGTAATTTAACTTCCTCTGTGGTCATGATGGTCATCACTGCCACTTTTGCCAGGTTATAGATTATATAGAGAGTGTGTTGCGGAGTGTTGACCTGAAACACGACCCTGAAATACCGATGACACTCATGATATGATTATCATTGGTATATCGGAATATCATGATTAATTATATACATTCACTGTCAAATATTTAAAAAAAGAAACATATACTCACCCCTGTACATTGACCCTCTGAAAATAATAGATGAAGAACTGCTGATACACCAGCGGCAACAGGTGATGCGATACTGGAGTAGTGAGTGCAAGCATGCACCACCTGTATATAGGCAAATCATGGATCGAGAACGTCAATGCTGGATTTTCAGACGCTACTGCCTATTGAGATGTGAAACAATCAGCTACAAAACAGGTAAGGGGCACTATGCACATAATCGAGTTGCAATGACAAGTATTTGCTTACCTTGAAAGCTGTTTCAGGAATAATTTTGGAATCTGCTGATAACTCTCTCTGAACAGCAAACCACAAGTCTTTGATACTTTTCCTACTCACCTCCGACAGAATAACACACCAGGCGAACCAAGTATAGGCTGAATTGGACGATGTTGCATCGTACTGTATCAAGGAAGTTGTTTTTATTCCACTACCAAAAAACATACTCCAGATAGATTTTCTCTCTTCGCACGGCCGATTCCTCTGAAAAGGATAAATATGACCCCTTATTTCTCAATGAGAAATCAAGATTCTTAATTCCAGTAGATGAACCATCTTTGGCATCATGCTGATTTCAATTTTGACAGTTAGTGGAGACATTAAAATCGATGTTTTTCTATTTCAAGTTTCTTTTCAAAAGCTTAAGCAACAGATAAACCGTGTACCTCTATCAAAGGAGACAATGGCGCCCAGAGACTCTCCAGTGTACACGAATGAAGAAAAGCAATCTTGATCAGTCCGTCCAGTAGATGGTGAACTTTGCTAGCAGAACTCAGCAAGACTTTCTGGTTCTGCAGCAGGAGCAACTCCGCCAGGACCTGAAGCCACAGTTTAATCAATGGACTGGTGAACTCCACTGCAAGCTGCCGAGCTTGTTGGATTTGGATCTGTGGGAAATTAATAAGAAAAAAGCATTGATTGAGAATTGTTCTTGTATTAGTGAAACTATACATACATGCGTAGTGACTGGAATCATGTGTTTTATCAACTTGTATACATTTATTAAGTGTGTAATTTATTCTTGGATTTATATGCTAAAGTTTGATAACAATATTGCAACGAAAGACATGCGTGCTAGACACTGTGCATGTCTCTCATCCGATGATCTCAGGTTTGAATCCTGGTACGGACAAACAAATGTATTTTTCAAATACAACGCCCCAACAAGCAAATTACCTAACGATGTGGCTGAGAAGGTGTATCTGTGTGATTTCTAGAATGTTCTCTCAAACCTGAAATATGTTTGATACCGATTTATGCACTAGTTTCTCTCTCTCTGGAATATTCCAAGAGCCCTATATAACGCTGCATTCAAAGATTACAAGTGCACTCAATTGCTCTCTCCTGTAGCAATTACCTTCACAAGTATTTGAAGAATAAATCCAATTCAAATTCATAAGTATTTTGTTGTTAAGCCTTTTTTTTTTTTTTTTTGAATCCGAGCACAACTCAGGTCTATCGCCATGGGCAATTTACTATCTAGTGAGTTGTGCCGGAAGTGTAAGTATGTGTACCTAACAGTCTGAGTGCGTATTTAGTGTTGTGTATGATTTTTTTTAGTGCTGCCATCTATATCTCAGAAGTGAAGTGAGCGTAGTGTAATTACTGAATATTTGTACTGTTTGTAGGACTGTTGCTGTTGTTAAGCCTAGATTAATTTAACAAACTATGTGACAATATAAGTAAATGTCGGATATACAGTCGACTGTATACCCCACGTTATAGTGACCATTCCATTACAATGACCAGTAGGATAAGTCCCAGTGTTTTCATAGAGCAATTATCATACATGTTTTTCTTTCGATAAAACTACCCTCTCAGCATAATGTCCAATTTTAACAAGACGAACGGGTTTGTTATATCAAACGTCGACTGTAACTAGAATCTTGTTGTGATTGTCAAATATCTAATGTTTAAAATTCAAAAACAATTGTTGTTATAGCAAGTTTAAATTATGAGGCTTTCACTATAATATGGGGCACCGCTAAAGGATGTGGGGGCCATGGTTGAGGTGTTCGTTAGCTGAGGTACCACTTTACTTACAGAATCAATTTTTCTTTCAACACTTGTTACAACTTCACATCTAATTAAGAAAATTTCAACCATTATTTACTTTCAAGTTTGTGTAATTCATGCTTACTTCCACATGATTGCAGTAGGATTCTGTTTTCAGAATTTCATGTTTTACTTATCCTAAAAATTCACCCTCTTGCTCAAAAAAGAATACATATAACACAATAAAATATATAATCAGTACATTTTTAATTTATGCAAAAAAATTCCAATTAATATTATTTTTTTAAAATCAGTTTGTAGTGCTTAGATTTACAGATATTCGGCCGAAAGGAATATTTGGCAAAAGGACCAAATACAGAATAGCAGCTGAATATTCCTTCCATCTCTAATGTGCAGCCGCCTTTAGAGATTTAAAAAAAGGAATAGGTTGTCTTACGTCTTTATGATCGGAAGTGTGTTCACGTCACGTGCTCAATACGTCCTGCCATTTATCAAATACACTGAAACAGCAAACTCCCAAAGTATAATTGAGTGTTAATATGAACAGAAATAAAAAAATAATGATGCACATCACGAACATCATAGAAGGGTTTGATTTCAGAAACTGCTGGGAGGACAAACCGATCAAAAGAACTTATAGCACCCATGGTAGTAATAATAAAAACATAATTACCTTCATCATATCGAACATCCTGGACAGAACAGAACCAGTAACTGTGGTGTTTCCATCAGCTTGAACCAATTCATCGAAATGAACCATGAACCTTGAAAAATATAAATAGAGATGATATATAAATATAACTGAGAAAGAATAACAATATGAATAATGTGAATAACATACTTTCATCTCATTGACAGTAAACTTCAGAACAATAACCAATACAGTGCAGCCTCATTATAATGGACCCCCAATATAATGGAGGTCACTCATAATGGAAGTTAAAAAAATTGTAATAATAATATAGTATGCTTATTTTTATCTGATGAATTTTATACATTTCCAAGCAAGCAATAAAACATCAATTGTTATGTCGGTTTGCATCAATCAACATGGATGTGCTACATGAATCATATCGCTCGTTATCCAGAAAAATTAAGATTAATACAGTGTATACGTGCACATTCTTTTCAATTCAACCTATGTTGGAGGCTGTTCTTTGACGTATAATAAATACTTTTTTAGCTAACTACTTTACTTTCATTGATTCACACCTTGTTTCATTACACCCACTATAAGAATTATTTGTTGTAACTGGGCTTTCACTAAAACAGACAACCTTTAGACCCTATTAGTCCATTATAATTAGGCTCTACTGTAGTTCCAAAAGTCAAGTTAATTAATAATTTGCATGTTGTTCAGTGAAACTCAGATTGTCTATCGCAATATGCAAGCTCTTTATCCAATTTCTGATAATGAGCAAACAATGAGTAAGCTGGATACAGTAGATGCTTGTTTTTCTGAACAGACTTAAGGAAGTGAATAGTAAAATAAAAAGGCTTCTGAGTAAATCAAAATTATTGGCACCTGTACAACACCCATGATACACAAACATAATTACCTTCATCATATCGAACATCCCGGACATCCAAAAGTTTGTAAATGAGAAAATGTTCAAATAAATGTGATATTATTAAAAACCAGAGGAATAGTTTGTAAAAAAGTGTCGATTTGTAAAATCGAGTATCAACTTGATGAACTGATTAGTATGAGTAATCGTATGAGTACCGTACATGCTTGATTTTATGAGCCTCCAATCAATGAATCCACATGTTTTTATGAACTATAGTCCATTTCAGGTTAACTTTGTAGTGAATGGGAAGCTATGAGGGAACCGCATAATTAGTAACACTAAAATTTCGAAAAACATAGTAATATTTTTCTGCAATATTTCCCTTCCCTCAGCTGAAATTTATTTACTGTATATTAACGATGGCTCTAAAAAAACTTGGGGGATTTTTAATTTTATTTTTTCAATTTATATGGAAAAAATGAACATTAAATAAACTTTTTGAAGCCAATCACAAAAAAAATAAATAAATTAATTAATTAATTAAGAACAAGCAGATTAACCCTGTTTTCACATGTAAATGCGGGAATAGCACCAAATAATAATAATGATACGGAAAAGTTTAGAATTTTTTTACTCACTTTTCTTGCCCATTCCCCATCCCGAACAGTATACGTCCAAGCCACTTGTTTTCACGACAGTTTCAGTCTTTTGTTACGGTTGATATGCTGCTCATGGTTATTATGGATGATTCTTATCGAGTTTTGTTTACAGCGAGTATTCAAAACCAAAAATATAGTATTCAGAAATGGAAGAGCAGAGAACTTTTTAGCGTGGCTATCTTCGGTGAAAAGAGAGATACAACTGTCACATAAAAGATGAAAGCCTAAACCACTCTGTGGGCCCCCCCCCCCTCTCTCTCTCACTTATTTTATCTGAAGAGACACTAAAGGCAAGGGGCATCTGAAGATACAGGTGGTCCCTGCTGTGGGTGGAAGATGGTGTTCATGTGATTGGAAGACGTGACTCGTGTCAACACTCTCCGTGATCAGCTATAGGGGATTCTGAAACAACTACTATCCCATGGACATGGTAAGAAATAATTTTAAAAAAAGAGGACCTAAAACCAAAACTTTTGCACCCATAAAAAGCCTCTCACAATGGTATTGGCACTCTTGTGGAAGAGGAACATTTCCTGTAATCTATGAGTGAATATCTGAATTCACTGAAGCCTATTTTTGGGAGAAAATAAAACTGATTGTGTGTGTGCGTGAATATTCGTATTGATGTAAGCCTATTACTTCATGTAAGAACTGAATGAAAAATTGTATCATTATGGAAAATTCAACCAAATAATGATATAATATATATACAGTATATAATTGTGTAATGAAAAAAGCACGACAGTGGTATTAGTGGGGAACATTTCTAGGATATAGCGCCAGAATGTTGTTGCTGTTACTATGGATTTTTGATAATGGTAACCAATATTTTTTCTAATTTAAAAATTTCAAACTAATAAACGTTGGTTCAAAACAATATTTTTTCAGTATTTTTTTCAAAATCATAGAAAAAATTGAAATAATCCTGAATAAAGGACTATCGTAAACCTACGATATATGGGAACTATGTTTTGCAGCGAAGGAATACACTCTCTACCTTTCTCTTCACTGCAAAGTTAACCTGAAACTGCCTATAGTCTTTTGATCATGAACAATGAGCCATTTCCTGAAGTAAGAGGGGCTACTAATGCCTCTACTTCAGCGCCTCATGCCACAGTGCATAAAATAAGGAAGGAAGGGTCATTTCTCTAATGGGTAGCATGCTTGCCCAGTATACAAGAGGGCCTGGGTTCGAGTCCCGGCAGAGACAAGATGACTTTTCTTTCCGAGTTCACCTCAGCATAATATCCAGGAAATATCTGTTTCCTTAATATGCCATTTCTTTGAATGTCTTCTCCATTTACAAATTAATTCTTCGTCTTTCCAAGTTCATTAAAATAAGCATAGACTTCATGATAGAAAGGGAAAAACTTCACTTTTTTGGGTATTTACACAAATGATAGGGATTGATAGACAGAACTCTGATTAATTTCTGCAGAGACCATGCAACATTGTCGATGTCAACTCAGCAGTACCATTTCTAAAGTTGGACGAATCTTCTCATCATATGTTGGAGGTTGATGGGAGGGAACATCCTGCTCTTTTTTCATGCATCATGTTTCTCATGGGTGGCCCAAGGATTTGCCAAGTTCTCGTTAAATGACAGGATTCTCAATTCAGAAAAACTTTTGAGCCCACTCCCTAAAATGACTGACTGAAAAATGTACTTTATTTATTACACCTATAATGACAAATTCCAAAATTGTGAGGACTATGGCGGTGCCTTGTCTGCCTTTATGTATGCTGCTGATGTTGACCCGGCCCATTTTTGATATTGTCTAATTACAACTTATACATAACTCTATCTGGAATAGCATTGTCTCCATATTGTGTTATAAGCCTACGATGGCTTTCGGCATCTGCCACATCGTCTGACCAGAGAAATTGGGATTGCTTCTCTTTCTCCTTGTCGTAAACATGGCAACAACTAGGGGAGTGAAAAACAGTACCAAAAGAGACACCAAATTTGAACTTCAACAATTCCTTTACCATTACATGAACATGCCTAAATCTGCACTCACTCCGACTGCCCATATATCTAGTCAAAGCACCTGGCCATACACTGATAGTGAAACAAATAACATCAAAGCAGAAGCAAATGACACTATCGAGATCAAACTCGGACAATGTGACTGTCCCCAAAGCAGAATATACCAAAAACAGTGATGCACATCGCATAACAATCGGGAAGAATTTAAAGAAAAGTATAGAGAACACTATTATGGGAATTTTTCTGCAGAAAATTTCCAGTCAGCTGAAGGTCATTGCAGATCAAAGCAGAATGTGCCCACAGTAGTATCAACTTCAAGCAAGCATGAACAGAACGCAGTATGATAAAGATGCATTATGAAGAAACCGCAGATAATTGTTTTAATTTTGTAAATATATTATAAGGCTGGGATTACACTATAAAAATCTGATAAAAGATTTTTTAAAAACTTTAAGGAAAGAACAACAATAAGCCTATTTGATACATTGGCTCGAATGCAATCAATTAACTTATTGGTTACATTTCTCAAAATTTATAAAAAAACTTGTCTAAAACTTTTATAGTGTAATCCAAGCCCAACCGACAAAAAGGAAGGTTATACTCACGCATTATTGGAGATCAAACATTCGTGATGCTTTGCAAAGAATGGAAGTACAAAATAAAGAGCCTGTATTGCAGCAGCATACTGCTTCAACTGGATGAGAGTGCATATGATGCTTATCCCTTCTCCAGAGAGCGACTTGATGCTGAGCGAGAGAGAACAAAAAAAACTTTCCATTAATCACTGGAAATTATTTTGTACAAAAATAATTATTACATCTAGCTGATTACATTCTTGCGACCATCATTCAATGAAAAAAACTATCTCGGGCTAAGGTGTTATAGCGAGTTTGAATATGGACCCGATTTTTCTCCAACACCGGCTGTTGACATCATCAAGAGATATTAGACAGCAAGCGTGAATGCAAGACAATAAGTTGAGAGGGATGGTTCATCATTTAAGTTTATTGTATCGTCCTATGTTTGCTAATGTCACAACAATCATATTAAAAAAACTCACCAATGTCCAACATTAGTCATCGCTAGCACCAGGAAGCAAGCAGCCGGTTGTTTCTCCTTATATGCCAAGCAAAGATCAGCAAAGAGCTCTTCGTCATTCAAGTTTGGTATGTCATCCTCATTCACGACGGATCCATCAAATATCCTGATCCATTGCACATTCGGCAAGCTCATGACATGAAGTTTTAAAGTGAACAGGAGGTTCCAAGCCCAGGCAACAAAACCATTATCGCTCTCCACTTTCTGGTTGCGGATGGCAGCATAGAGTTGTAGCATCTGCATGAGGGAAAAAATTTATTTCCAGAAAACATCATACACAAGTTGAAGGACGAGAATTTAAATGAAAAGTAATCAACAAATATCGAACAGAGTGATAGCGCTCAAATCAAAACAGAGCATCACCCATTAAATGTCTGTTCATGTGCTACTAAACCCTAAAGATTGGTTAATCAAAGTTCAGTCAATAACAGTTTAAGATTTTACTTTTTGTCCTATTGCTGGCTCCTTCTCTCTTTCAGAAAAAATACCTTCCCAGCATTCCCTAAGTTATCCAATTTGCTTCGTAGCTTTTGCTACTACTCACTTCATACTACTCTGTTCAAAAAGTTCAGAGACTTATTTTATTATGAAAGAATGAATATACAGATGGAACCTATTTATTTGGTGTTTCCTTCAAAGAACCTATCAGACTACTATCAGTAACTGCTATCAGAATGTGATATTTTGACAGGTAATCTAACACCAGAAGGGACATGTGAGCAGGTGCGTTGTCATGATGGAACACCTACAATTTGGCCTTCTAAAGATCTGGTCGCTTCCATCTCACCAAATCATGCGGATGTTCAAGGACTCACAGGGCCCTCCTGGTGTAAGATCACCTTTCAAAACATTACATTCCGATACTTCCCACATTAGCTTATTTCCTTGATCTTGCCCATGGCCCCCACAAGGGTAGCGTTGTCAAGACTCTAGCCCTGGGGCCTGTGATGATTCTCGTCATTTTTATTTTTCCACGCTATACATTTTTGAAACATTTCCCTTTCAGTAAAATTCATTGAGAGATTTCCTGTTGTTTTACTATGATTTTCTTGCTTTTGTTCTCATACAACAATTTAAAAAAAAACCGTTATAAGCTGAATCCACTGTATTCCACAAATGGTGATAGGAGGACAACAAAATTTTGCAAAATATCCCACTTGTGGATGCAAATGGATTAAATCAGCCTATAGGATATATTGCATATGCAGCTTCTACCCGCCCTAGGAAATGAAAGTCATAAGTAAAATCACTATTTTATTACTATCACGACACAACATTCCATGAGTTTGAGGTGCATACTCTCTAATGCCACTAATATTTCATTAGTGAGAGAAGGAAGGGGGCGAAAATTTTTTTTAATCAATAAATGACAGCAATGAAACAAATGAGTTTGGAAGACTCTGCTTTAGAAGTTTAAGGGTCTTAAATCTTCTTCTTAGTCCTGAGCATTGTTCATGCCACATACAAAAAAAGCAAGTTCATTGTGTTTGTGGATCAGAGGAATAGATTCAAAAATCCAACCCATGAATGCGATTGGCATCAACTCGTCCAACCAGGATACTGACAAAGCCCAAAAATAAATAAGCCCTATGAAGGAAGGAATAGCAATGATCCAATTTCTCTTGACAGGAAGTATGCCACAGGCTGAAATTCATCAGAAATTTGCAACTCAATACAGGTGAAGTGGTTTACGGTGCAAAAGATGTGTGCAAGTGGATCGATAAGTTTTGAACTGGTCAGACAAAGTAACGCACAAGAAGGTAGCAGGATGCCCTTCAACATCCTTCTCCAATGCATGAGAAGCTTCAAAACAGCTCAAGAAATGTTACTGGCAAACTGGAAATTTGCCATTGATAAAGTAGCATGTCTTCTACAGATTAGTCTCAGTTCTGCCAATTAAATCCTTCACCACAAACTTGGCTTCCATAGAATATGAGTTAAAAAGTATCACACATTTCTTATTTCCCTTCCTACCAGCTCAGAAACATTCATACCTTGCATTTTGAATTTGATAATAGGACTCTTTATAAAATGCAGAAGCTTAATAAAGCTTTAAAAAAAAAAGAAAATGAAGGTGGTGATTGTATGAAAACCTGTTCAATGCCTCTGGAGACAAACCATGTACTTGCAGATGCATCATACACTGAATAGGCCTTCACGATCATGCATCCAACTCTCCTGTGCGTGTTGACTGACAGAAACAGTTCACCATCCTGTAAAACAGGAAAGAGAAACTTTATGTTAGTTGTATTACTTCACCATGGACTGTTCCATTGCAATTCTTATGACTGAATGACCGATTTTGTTATCAAACTAAATCAAATATATATGATAACTTTGACTATATAATAGTCCTAATCTTTGAATAACACCAATATAAATGTATTTCTACAATATTTGCAAGCAAAAAAAACAACATAAAAGTTTGTATATATCGGCTACCTCAAAATTCCAATTCATTTTACTCAATATAGACATTGACAGCTGACACTTTGCAGATGATAACAAGCCACAGAGTAGCCAATCAGAGAGAAGTTCCATATCTGCCTTGGTGGGGGTCCAGCGCATCAAGTCCAGGGTGGTAAACAGATCACAGCTGACCTAAAAAAAAGATGAGAAGGACACAGAATTTCAAAGCAGGCCAATAGATACATTCATAAAGAGTAGGGCGATGACTAAATGCAATGAATCTGGCACCTCAGGAACCAGCATCAAAACGAATCACTTTTTTTAAGTAGTTTCAACTTTACAGTGAGAGGTAGGGACAAAGTATCTTGAGGTGAAGTATAGAGTAGACAGAGAAAAGAATGAATATTTACCTCGAACTGCTCTTCACCAGCTTCAGACAGAACCTCAAGCAGGGATGATGTTACAGTGGGGTTACTTTCTACAAGACTGAACAGCATAGACGTCACTTCTGATGACAATTCTGGCTTTGATAAGAGAATCTACAAAAAATTATGTATATTACTATATTGAATGACAAACATAAATCTTTTACTTCACAGTTTCTACTGGCACACACATGAGGATTTGATATATTACTTCGAACAACTCTTTGGAAACTGTGTGCAAACAAGACTTTTCGCACGATCTGCACATGGCTATGCTCTTCATGGCTTTCAACACGTAAGTAGCATCTTTCGCTGAAAACTCTTCCAACTTTCCTAGTAGCAGAGAGCGGCATTGTTGACCTAGGAGATGAAAGAAGAAAAGTATTTTCATTACTATCATCCTCCCTGAGATGTATGATGTGTGTGAGCTGAATATTCGCTGGAACATTAACATGAATCAAGTTGCATTCATTGTTTCAATGACAAAATCTCAATTCTCAAGCACAGCAGGATATGTGTTCTGGCCAGTCTACGAGACAACTTCTCATACCATTCTTTCTCTAATCAGAATCAAGAATATGGATCTTTATATCAGTATACAGTACATATTAGCATGACAATTTTGGCTCAGTGTTGCTAGCGGGGATCAAACATTCGCTGCAATGATTCTAATGACAGAGAAGAAGAGAGAAGATCTATTTCAAATGGTTGACATGATAATTCCCAAACAACAGGTTCATCACCATGTGCATTTTTCAGTGAGTGATGGAGAGAAATAAGAAAGTTAATGAGCGGCAGAGACAGTGGGTGAGTCAGCAAATGGAAGAGATAGTGAGTGAATGGCCGACTGAGGAATTCAGTGAGTGACTGAGAGAAATAGTAAGTGGTCAAAATGAGTGAGTTCAATGAAAGAATGAGTGAATGACTGAAAGACCAATTAAGTGAATGGCGTGAATGGCAGAGCAAGTAAATGAGTGACCAACTGATTGTCTGAAACAACAAGTCAGTGACTGAGAAAGCAGCTAAGAGAGTGGCCACGTTTGACACCAAGTGAACGACAGAGAGAGAGAGCAAGTAAGTGAGCGACAGAGAGCAAGTTTGTGTCCAAATAAATGAATGACAGACAAAGAGCAATCAAGTGACAAAGTGATAGAAAGCAAGTGAGTGACAAAGTGACAGAAAGCAAGTAAGTGAGTGACAAAGTGACAGAAAGCAAGTAAGTGAGTGACAAAGTGACAGAAATCAAGTGAGTGACTCTCTCTCTCTCTCTCTCTCTCTCTCTCTCGCGCACACACACACAAACACACACCAACTTCAAGACCAACTTGACAACAGTCAAGTATTTCAACTAGATCAAAAGTTTCACCATGTCTGTCTCTTGTCATTAGGGATTGGGGTGTAAAAAGGTGGGTGTGATGAGAAAAGCCTGTATAGGGAGGGTGTGCAGAATACAGAATACTTTTTATTCCAGTTTACTTTCAATGGTTACAACTCCAGAGAAAAAAAAATAATCTGTATCTTGCACTACCGTTGTGCAGTGGCGTCATCATCATTGTGGTTTTGTGTCACGAAAACATGGATTTTAAACCCGGGGGAACTAGGTCGTAATATGTTCCCTGAAGGGTGATGCCACAGAAAGCTCTCCTAATAGCATGGCAGCACTTTGAGCAATTTACAACCATAAATCAACTTTAAAAAAAGCAGAACTTCACAATTTTGGTACAGCATTTTGGACATTTCTCTTCATTGAATCACTTTAAAAAACTTTAAATGTATATTCATATTCACTTGATAATTTGCGTTCCACATCCTTCTCTCGTAGGATGTTGTTCTCTGGGCAGGAAAGCTCAGTGTGAAATATCCATAGGAAGTTCCAGAGAACTTTCGGCGAGACACATTCATATGGCAGCTTCTCCATTGACATCAAGATTTCGGACCTAACACAAGAAATTTTTGAGACGTGAAGATTGTGAACACAGTATAAACATTCTATGGCAAGGGTGCACAACCTTTTTCCGTTTGCGGGCTACATATGCAGGATGGTGGTTATCACTCGCATAGGCTGCAAGCTGAAGGAGCATCTTTTACGGGACGGAGGTTGTGCACCTCTGCTTTACGTATGAGATGGAGATAAGAATAAATTATGTAGTGCATTGCAAAATGATGATTTCACTCATGTTTCTAGAATTTTCTCTTCTGTAGAAGGATCATACATCAGTACCCAATTAATGGAAAATAAAGGGATAAAGGACCCATCCCCTATTTCCAGGGTCATCTAGATTCTAGAAGATTACGGAATCCCAACAAGATTGGCACAATTAATATTAACTGCAATAAAATATTATCATGAGGGCCTCTTTTCAAAGCTCTAAGAGACACCTGGACACATCCAGCAATGCTCTAGCATGCTTTCACTCTTCCATTCAGTGTGTGTACTGTACTTTAACATTGTTATTAAATGGAATCTCTCTCATTAGGTTTATAACTCTTGACTAACACTGAGGATAGAATACTCTGTTGGATTTCTGCGAGGAATGATTTATTGAACCTTCCCAATGATGTCTGTGAGGGTAGTTTGACCTAAGTATCCAGAGATTTAACCCCCACATGATTTCTTCCTGTGAGAAATATGTCAGAGACAAAATTTATGCTTAACAAGTAACCAACATGGAAGAACCAAAGACAAGGGTCACGAAAGTGATGGAAACCTTTCAGGGTGTCTACCCTACACCTAAAGGAAAATTCTGTGACTTTACCTTAACTTATTTGGTGACATTGATAATTAAACATTCATTATTTTCCAACATAAGCAATTTAACACGTTACATGGTGGAATAACTCTTTTGCTTGCAAAGAAAAGAAAAAAAAAACCCCATCTCATCAAGATTTGGCGCTATGACAATCAATAACAGAAACACTGATTGTTTCTGCTCCTTGCTGCGGTGGCTTTTTTTTTTTTTTTCATCCAACCTGTATATATATATATATACACAACAATCATTTCAACAATATCATTTCAAGATATAATCACCACGATTAAGAATTATCTACTGCATAAATGGAGAAAGAAAGCTACGAATTCCACTCACTGCTTCGTGGAGTACATGCAGAACAGAGCATGGAAGAACAGTCTGTCGAGCTCTATCTGCAAGCAACAACTGTATGACGAATTCATAGACTTGAACTCCATCCATTCGGCTGCCAAGAAGTGGAACGACTTACTGGAAGGGAAAAAATGTCAGACAAATCACACTTAGACTTCCGTAAATCTTCATTTTAAAATAACTGATATCAAAGAATGTAACAGCCACAATGGTTCGAAAAATAGTCCATTTTGACGACTTGGAGTCTAAACAGGAGCAAATGAGTGCTGACAATTTTCAGAGACGCACACATTAAAAAAAATCACATACCATATGAAATCCCCAACCATTTCAGAGACACGTTTGTGTATTTCGCCTCCATGAGTGCTCAAGCCATACAGACAAACTTCATGGATGAAGCCACAGAGCGCGATTGCCTTTTGCATTTCAGTTTCAGCATAGACTGGGATAGCATATGATCCCTCTACATGAAGCATTTGAGGAGAAGAAGGATGAGTAAATGAAATAAATGAGAGAAAAGTAAGAAGAAAATTGTGAAATTGGTAAACAAGAAACAACTATTCTACATTTCAAACATTGGAAGGGGTAATAGCGAGACATTACTCACTCGATAACTCAAATACGCTCGATATTGAGAATCTGCTAAAGAGCGAGAGAGTGTCGTCTTCCTTCCAGTCTTTTTGGACTTTATGTTCCTGTAAAGAATGGTTATGAGATTATTTCACCAGTCCGAACCAAACTGGCAAAGAGTTACTAAAATGTGAACGTTCAAACCTATCGAAATTTAGTTTGAATCAATGATTTTTCACACACACAAAAATTCATCTTGTAAAACCTGCCAAAAAAACCAGGTGGAATTCTTACCTCCTCTCCTTCAGAATCCAAGACGACAAAACAGCTTTCACACAGGCATTCTTCGCTTCCATAGCGCTGGCAAGATTTTATGGTGCTCAGGAACTCTTCTCTGCCCCTAAGAAAAGAAACCGCCATTTCTCAATGATTTTGAGTGTCATTTACCAACCGCCTTACAATTCATTATTTATTGACATTCATACAGAGCCGCGCAGGTGATTGGTCAGCCAGGACCCTATCAAACTTTTTGGTTTGGCAATATCCCATTTATTTTAGATTTTTTTGGCAATTTTATCAGTGATTGGCAACTTTGCTTACTTTTGGCATCATATTTGGTGACAACTATAAGATTTCCAGCATTTTTCGCAAAGAAACATGGCCACGCAAGGACTACATCACCAAACACCAACTCTAGCTATATCACTATATTGCAATTTACTGCCATTATTGAGATGGGTTGGAAACAAAGAGGCTGTATATTGGTGGTCGCCTCAAGTTCATTAGGGAAAATATCTTATCTACATCCTCCCTCAGGTTCGAATCCGGGACCATTACAGCAACCTTCACGGTGGTAGAGACGAGTATCTTACCACCACACCACTCGGGCGCCATGCAAGGACTGAGAGATTTCCTTCAGTGATTTTTTCGAAGCAGTTTAAGGATTTTTAGGGAATTTTCTATAAACATAGGAAAAATCTGCAATTTCTAAGTGGCTTCAGCCATAAATTGCAACCTTTGGCAACTTTTTGGTAATAATAATTGGTAGTGTTAAGATTTTTTTTTTGGTGATTATAGCAATACAATAATTGGCAACTTTGCTTACTCTTGATGTCATATTTGGCAACAGTTTGCAACTTCCTGTGTTTGGAACCTTAATGTTCTCGAAGAAACATGACCAGCCTGTGATTGCAAGGACCAGTGCCATAACTAGGATTTTTTTTTTGGGGGGGGGCGGCAAACATAATTCTGTCGCCCCAATCACTGTAAAATCGGAGGTTTTTCCCTAATGTTTTGCTGCCCGGGGCAGTTGCCCCCTTTCTCCTTTAGTTCTGACCCTGGCAAGAACCAAGAGATTTTCATTTATGTGAAGCATTTTGAGAATTTTTCTGAACAGGTATAAAAAAAATTAGAAGAATATGGTTTCCGACTGGAAGGTTTGATAACGCTAAAAAATCAGAAGCATTAGCATTTATGTAGTAGAGGAAAAAACACTACTTAGAACAGAAATTCCTTACTGGTGTCTGTCATGGTTTAAATATGCATGCCATTATACTTCCGTAAAATCAGATAGACATGACGCAAGATTCTCAAATGTAAGTTTCAGCAAACAGCAAAAAATGGGTAATCCCTGCCATATAATAATGGCAGAAGCCAATTACGAGCCAATAACTATATAATTATCTTAAGAACCTGCCAGCAGCCTATTTTTGAACAGTAAAGAGCCAAACATTTGATTCATCCTTGACATTGTGCTCCCACCCCTTTGCCAATGGAAAAACAAAAAAAAAATCTGGTCCCTCGTTGAGTTACAGATGATACATTGAAGAAGAAAAACATCATGTACATGCATTTCCTTACGGTATAGGAGTCATAATGATGAAAAACGTAGCAAGTGAATAGCTCAAGCAATCAAATCGGTTGACACATTTCCTGATATGGTCTGGGTGGCACTGCAGGAACACCGACGCCCAGGAGCTAATGCCAGACGGACATCTGAGGACATTGTTCAAGATGAAAAGGTCGTCGTCCACAGTTCCCAAATGAAGAACCACGGAAACCTTAAAGAGAAGAAAAAACAACTATTATTGAACATGTGCCACAGTGGTCCCCCATACAACCATAATCACAAAAAATACAAACGTTATATCATGGATTTTCTCAGAAAAAAAAAGGAACATATTACTCACAAGATTTTTTAGCCATTTTCTAGTAGCAGCAATAAATTTCACATCTTTTGACGGCTTGCGTTGGAAATGAAACAAAATGCTTACACAGATCTTCAGAGATGCCTGAGCGTGTTGAAACGATGGGCTGGGAAAACCTGGAAGGAGATATATATACACACATCATTATGAATCAGGACTCAGTCAGTAAAAACATACAATAAATTAGAAACGGCATGAAAACGGGGGGGGGGGGGAGACAAAGGACACTCACCTGTTTTCTGTTTCTCCCTATCATCCTTAGACAGGATCTCTTTCAACAAATTTGACATGAAATACTCCAGCTTTATGCTCGCGACTTGAGTGGCGTACTCCTCGAATATCAGATCTGGGATGACAGATTTTTCGAGTTCATGGCACGAACTGACCAGGTCGTTCAGTGCTTTTACATCTAACTCCTTCCACTCGTACTTATATATGACATCAACAGCACTACCGTCATCACATTTTTTACCCTACAAAACAACAGGAAAAAGAGATACAATATTATCAACATGGATGGACAATGCACTCTTCCTCACACACACTTCCATTTTTCCGTCTTTAATTTTTTATCTCTAGCTTTATTTTCTCAATATCAACAGCATTATCCTGCCTGCTGGTGACAAATTCTGATAATCTGCTCTTTGAAGGCAAAAACCATTGCATTACTGGTATTGTAATGGATTGGGGTCCTGCAGTGAGTGAAGAGTGACCACCCCATTCCCACATAATTGCTATTTATTTAATGTTTCTAATAATAATATTTTCACTTGAAATACCAATTCGGGTCAACCGGAGGCCATCAGACATGGTGCCGTACCACTATCCGGGAAATATCTGCTTTGTCATTGTTACGGGAAAAGCATGGCTTCGCCTCTGCTTCTGCCATCTGACAGCTTCAGAACAATGAACAATATGCAAATGAGGAATATGATCTGCACTGATTGGCTGCACTTGACAACAGCTGGCCATATATAAGGCAGAAGCAAGATCATTTTTGCACATTTCAACCTTGTTTGGTCTTGCAGTTTCACCTTCACCACTTGCTTCATCAGTCATATTCCTACTCCACCCGGGTGGTCTGGTCCTTCGCCCTCAATTTTCCTCAGTTCGATTCAAGCTGTCATGCTCTATTGCTCACAGAATGAAGAGGAAGTCTGCAACATAGTTTGTGAGTGATTTATGAACAATTTGAAGTACTGATTCTCCATGGATTGAAGTTGCGGATTGTCATATCGAAGAAGCAGGACTTACGGTGTCTTTAACCTTTCTTGAGTAGCAAACACTGTGTATGCCCACCATCAAATGAAGAGCAACCCTTATGACAACGTTGACGTAGAAAAGCCTGAAATCTGCATAATTGCAATTCTTGGTAATTAAAGTAGCTCTCTTGTATAAGTAGCTTGAAATCCAGTTTCCTACCTAAAATGAGTTAGAGCCCCCTCACACGGCAATACTAGTCTGGCAACTGATAAGAGACTCTGTATCCAGAATACTGACACGTATATTTCCATAGTGCTCTTCACACAAAGATAATTTCATATTGGCAATGAAATATCCTACACAACAGAGTCACTTGCCAACTTGCATGTTGGTCGTATAGCATTCCACCATATTTTCATCAGTCGTGATTGTACGACAGATGCCCGACACTTAATTTTGTAACAAGATAAACAGTATTATTAAAAGTAACTTTTATTTTCTACAGAAATGTTCTCCGATGCAACTCTAACCCCAAATCACTCTCAAATGGGGGTGTGTGTTATATAAATATACACATAGGTTATAGATATATAGGTCATAAATATACATAGTAGGTCATACACAGCAAATTCATGGGGGAGCATAGAGGAAAAACAAGTACCCCCCTCCAAGATAAACACAGCTATTTTCCCCCCTCAGCAGCATAGTCAACATTTAAAAGGAAATAAAACTTCATGTTATAAAACAACATTAAAACGTCTCTTTTGTGGACACAGGCGGGACAAAAAAATCCGACCATGAAAGATGGGTGACCGTCAATCAGGGGTGTGAAATGCATACTTTTATTATAGAAAGGGAAATTAGATATTATTGTGGCATAAAAGAGGGGTGCCCGCATCTGAGGAGTGTCCGTTAAGAGAGGGTTTTACTGAATAACTCCCTCTAAATACTGGATATTTATAATGTGAATTTAATTTACTTTAATAAGGATTATTAGCAGTCACTCATCAGGGCTGACAGGTAATAAGCTGATTTATTAATTCCAGGTAAGTCTGTTTACTAATTCCATATAATGCAAGGAATCCATCTCCTGTTGGCCACAAAGTCAAGTTTTTTGGGAATCCAACAGCGATGAAATTGATATTTTACTATAATTATAAATAATTACGATCCTACACTATAATTTCCAGGAAAAAAGGATAAATAGAGAAGAAAATTATAAGTACATCCATACACTGAAAATGACACTTTTCGTTACAGCCAACATGAGTCAGATTCCTTGCATTCTATGGAATTAAAAAAGAGCAGGCCCATATCCCGAAATTTCGTTCGGGGGACCAAAGTGATAGATTTGGTCATCTTTTTACCTTTTTTCGGTAATTTTCTCACATTCTGGGGGGGGGGGGATGATTCCCCAAGTCCCCCTCACTACAGCCTTGGAAAAAAAGATTTACCTTGAATTAATAAATCAGCTACTTTATCTGTCAGCCCTAATGAGTGACTGCTAATAATCCTTTAAGGTAAGTCAAATTCATGTTGTAAATATCGATTATTTGGAGGGAGTAATATAGTTTGGTGACATTGTCATCCTAAAGAGATGGCTATGTTGCTACCATACCTTAGAAAAAATATGACTGTTTATCTTGGAGGAGTGCAGGGTTTTCCCACATATTCCCGCAGGCACGTGTGTGCATGGCCTATATTTGTATTACATGCATTTCATTCGAGAGGGATTTGGAGTTAGGGTTTGCATCAGAAAACATTTCTGCAAAAAATGCAAGTTATATAAAATACTATATATGTTTATCTTGTTACAAAATACAGCGTCAGGTCACCCCTCGAACAACGTTTACCGATGGAAACATGAAGAAATATTTCAAGAGTTATGCTACTTTTGTTGCGTTCGACTAGTACGCAATGTCGCCAGTGACTCGGTGGCATAGGATATTTTGTCACCAATATCCTTACATGAGGACATTGGTGACACGAGTCCCCTATCAGTCGTAAGACTTCAGTATGTGAAGAGGGCTAAGGTGCAATGATTATCACGATACGACTTTGATTGGAGAACTATTGATGCCATGTAACTTCACATTTACTGCTGTACGTTTCTATCCTATTACTTGGATGATTTCTAATCAGAAGATTACTGTGAATCATATCGTCTACTTGGGTGTTTCATCAACTCGCATAAAAGACTGCTCCTCTGTTGGTTCGTGTGTTGTGTGACGAGTATTTTCGATGATTTCAGTTGGGAACAATCAAAGTGTGCCACATTGTGACCATCTTGGACAAAATATCGTTGTGAAAGGTGGAATGACTGACCTTCACAACTGACTGAGAGAATTCTACTTCTTTTTCCTTGTTCAGAAATGTTTTTGGTGAATTTTGTTAACCAATGTGCGAACGAGCTTGATGATTGTAAAAATAATTTGTTAAAGGTGATTAAGCTGTTGCCCCTTAGAACCTGCTGCCAGGGTGCACTGCACTGCACCCCTCGCACCCTCACTTAAGACGCCCCTCTTCACCTACTATTTTGACAGTAATACAGATGCTACAACATAAGTCGTTAAGGGAAATTCATCAAATGAGTAAATTACCTTTACTGGGATTTCTCTCGGTATAGTAATCCATAATTTCTCCAACTTCACTCTAGCATCTGAACTGATGTGCTTCAGTCTCTTTTGGACATTTAACAACTTCTTTCTCGATACTTCATACTGTCCGACCAATTCAAAGAAGGGGTGTTTCTCGAGTTCATGTGTGCCCTGAAGGTGGAGGAAGGGGAATATAGATATACATGTATAAACAAAACAATCAAACATAAATATCACTTGTTCGTTGAAGTCTTCGTTGCCTATTATGACTCACTGAAGTACTTTTACATAGAGAAAAGAATGATAAATATACCTTCAGGAATGCTTCATATCCTTTAAAAGCAATGGCCCTCGCCTGCTCTAGAAATCTATTCTGAACGTCTACAATCGCTGCATGAAATGACTCTAGATCATAATCGAGACCTTTCACATCGGGATACAACTTTGGCGGTGCTGGCTGCTGGACCACGCCATTCGTCAATGCCACCTTTACGGGCAGCTTCCCGTTCACATGGGCCACCAGCCGTTTCTCTGGATCTGTGTCTAATGGCACCCTCGTCGAAATATCATCTAGCTTTATGCTCTCTTGAAGCGAAGACGAATGACTCCTTTGTAATTTATACCCAGGTGTTTCTGGTACATCTTGCAAGGCAGTGGCAGCATCGGGATAAAGACATTTCCCAGTTGAGGAGCCTCCTGTTGCCATCTCTATGTTTTATCAAATCAACTTATTAATAAACGGCAAGTCATCCCCATCAAGATGTTATGGGTTCTCCTTAGAATCTAGAAACAAAGATAAGACTTATTAAATGCATTTATCGATAAGAAAATGTCCCAAAGCAGAATGTGCCTAAATCTGTGATTTACATCGCAGAACAATCTGGAAGAATTTTAAGAAAAAGTGTAGAAAATACTGCTCTATAGGGATTTTTAAAGCAGAACATTTCCAGTAAGCTGAGGGCTCGTTGCAGAACAATGCAAAACATTATGTTTTGAGGAGAAGATGCATTTGCAACATATACTTCACCAGGGCTCGATTTTGACTTTTATTCGAACCACCCATCCGACAATTAATAAATTTTGTTAGGAAACAGAGCCTTCCCCCCAATATATGATGAATATAGGTCTACAATACAACACTCTGCACTACAACCTCCTGTGTACGCACTTGATTCCCATTTATATGCGACAACTGGCAACTTTTGGCCACCTACCCTTTATGTCTACTTCATGTTGGCACCTCTGGTTAACAATAGTTAAGGAAAGAGATTCTTCCTTGAATGTTATGGCGAGATGAATTCAGAAAGAAAAGTCATTATGGTTTCTGCCAGGACTCAAACCTGAGCCTTCTATAGCACAATCCAGAAAATTGCACTATCAAATTGAAGCGGCCCGACTAGAGACCTGACCTTACTTTCCTTATTTCACATGCTGTGGCATGTTGCACTGGAGACTTGTCAGTCTCCTTTAACTTCAGCAAATGGCCCCAAAATGAGAGCGAGATGACTTTTTCCCCAGCTTAATATACAAAGAAACTGATTTTTTTTTTCCAGATGTTACGGCGAGGTGAACTCAGAAAGAAAAGTCATTCCGATCTTTGCCTGGACTCAAACCTCAGTCCTCTTGCAATACAGGCACGTGTGCTACCATATACACCAGAATGACTTTTCTTTCTGAGTTCACCGCTGCATAACACCAAGAAAAAAGTCTGTTTCCATGATATGTTCGACTTGGAAAAAATCATCTCTCTCTACTGTCCCGCTTGGCCACGATTTCTATTCCAGATTCTTTATTGTATGTATGTATATATAAAATATTGTTGTTTATTATTTTCACATAAATTAATAAATTTCCAGATACACCCATCTCCCGGGAAAGCTTCTATGTCTCTCTGAGATGGGAAGCGGGGTGTGTATGGTCCTTCAATGTTCAATGTCCTGCCTAGAGGCCATTTACTGAAGAAAGGCAACTACTGTTACTTAACTGTACACACATGCACCTCATACATTGGCGTATGCAAAGGGGAGAGGGTTAGGGTTCTAAATCCCCCCTCAAGCCTAGATTATAGTGTTATTTTTTTGCAGGAGAAAATATAACCCTCCCCTTCAGAAGAAAAATTTTTTACGGGAAACTTCCCCCCCCCCCCAATAAAATTCCACATACACCCATGACCTTATACATATTCTCTGCAGAACTTCGAACAAATCTGTACCTGTCGGCACGTGTCGTGTTAGTGTATGAATATGCATGGCCCTAACCTAATTATTTCATACATACTTGTTTTTTTATTCTTGCTGACATCTGTCCTCTTTATTTTGAAATAGACCTGGTCTCAAATTTTTGAAGTTATATAAGTCAGGGCTGGACACATCCCAGGCACCCGGTTGCCATGGCAACTGAAAAATTGATATTGATGCCTAGAATTTTCTGTGCGTGATTACTAGCTCGAACTAAAGAAATGTTTGGCTCCTAAAATATTTGGTCAGTCACTAGATTTTTTTTCCCTTGATTTGTCAAGCCCTGACGTAAGTATCATATTTTAGGCCTGCTTGCTCTCTGCGGAGAGACTTTTCCAAATGGGACACTTTCTCACATTTGTGCTTCCAAGTTGGAAAACCACAGAAAACCAGCTTCAGCAGACCTCCCCCCCCCTACTGTGCTACCAACAGGGTTCAAACCCGGATCCTCACAGTGAGAGTCCAGCATGATGCCCATAGGACTGTACAGCGGTAGTTAAGAGAGGCTGCTCAAACTTTACATGAGTGCATCACACCACTGCGCGAGAAATAAGGAAAGCAAGGTCGGGTCTCTATCAGTGTATATGGTAGCAAACTCGCCTGGATGGAATAAGGGCTAAGGATCGAGTCCCAGCAGCGACTAGAATGGCTTTTCTCTCTAAGTCCACAGCGGCATAACATCCAGAAAAAAGTCTGTTTCCTTGATGTATCAATCTGAGGGAAAAAATCATGGGCGCGGTAGCCCGGTCGATAAGATGCTCACCTAAAGTACCAAAGGATGTTTAGAGGTGTCGCAAGTTCGATACCCAGTTCATCCTTGTCAGAAAACTTTCTTGACACAGGGGTACAACAAAAAAAGGCGACTTGACCGCAGCAAAAATTGCTACCGCAGGGAGTCCCCCATCGAGGTGTTAGCGCACCAACCTCTTGATGAGTATAAAAAACAAGCCTGCCATTCGGAATCTGCAATAAATTGTAGGTCCCGGTCTAATTAGCCCTTGTGTGCAGAAAATGACCGTGGTGCGACAAAAATGATCAAATGAAAAAATCATCCCACTCAATATTTAATGTTGTTTACATTTAGGTCCAAACAATAATGGGGAGGGCCCCTCTTGCTAAAGCAAAAATCAAGCCCAGTACCTCACACATTAGTACCATAAACGTACTCTCCCACATTTTTGAGTGGGCCCCCCCCCCCCTTCAGTAACTTTTTTTTCCATGGTAAAAAAAAAATCTAAAATATATTACATGGGGGAGGGCCACAGGATTGAGCCCTGATAACTCTTCCCCCCCATAGGAGGTCTGGTCTAGCAGGGTCCACCCACATCCTGGAGTAGGACCTCTAGGCTGTGATTGATCTTTAGCGGTCCTCCCTGGACTTTTCACGGGGGGCCCCCCTCTAAAGTGAATTTATATCATGAAGAAACAAAAAAGGATGGCAATTGACCCGGGGGCCCCCGTCAATCCACCCTTGTCGGGGCCATAGGGCCCGCTATAGATATCCTTGAAGCCCATTGTGTTTGAAATTTCGTACGGGAATTTGTTAAGAATGCGCACTAGTAAAAAACCTTTGAAAGTCTATTAAAGTCTTGGTTTATTATTATTTAAAAAATAAACCAAGTTATATTCAAAATAATTAATTAATTCCTGAATCAATTAATTAATTCATGATTAATTCTAACATCTAAATGCGTACATACTTTGTTTTCAAACTGCCAGAACTGAAACTATTGCACATTTACATTGTCGTTACACATTCTCTCCAAGGGACTGCACTTCACTTCCCGATGTAAACAAAACAGAACAGGTAGGGTTTTTTTTTTCAAGTCTTATAAAATATCTTTTATTAAACTTTAATAGTGTGATCCTGGCCATAATATCGTAATTAGAATCCGAAATTATCTTCATGATAAATGTTTTATCAAAAAATATTATAATGATGAAAAATACGAAAAAAAAATATGGAATATCCCGTATAAACGGGACATATGGTCATATATTAAGGTCCCTCTACCTAAATAAAAAGGAAATCATCTGGCGCAGACGACAATAACAAATTTCTATTTTGTGAGGAATGTCATGTGATGGTGGCTATGGAAACCTCGTGTTGAGTGGCCACCCACGTTGATTCGATTCATTGTTTTTGTTTACTTTGTTGTGATGGTATTTCCCGTTGTTTATTTTTTGTTTAGGTAATTGTTTACAAAAATTTGTGGTTATTTTGATGTTAATTACAAAAATATAAGTTAATTATTTCAATGGATTGAGGGATTGAATTAAAACGAGGGCATTTATTTGTTTTAACCGCCGAATTCGAATTGCTTTTTTTGTGTGGTTATGAGCGTGACTAGTGGATAAAAGTGAGTGGTTTTAAACATTGAATGGAATAGTTGTGGGCTCTCCCACATCCCTCAACAGTGGCCCAAGGCCAGTCTTTTTATGGGGGTCCCTCTATATACAGTTTGAAAAAAAAAGGACTCGTGAGGCCTGTCAACTCATCCCTTGTGGTGGCATAGACAGTGCATGGGCCCACCCGGGCCTCAAGAGAAGAGGGGCCTCACAAAAATGAGATCCGGTTGAAATTTTCTAGAATTCACCAGGTAGGGACTCAGAAAAACCACTTGGCCCGGGGGGCCCATGATGCTCTTATGACTGCCCTGGGCATAGAGTAGATAATTGGTGTCCCCACCCCCCATTTCTAGTGCAATTGAATAAAAAAATGTAATTTCCGTTATTACTGAGGGCCCAAATTTGACTTGAGGGGGCTTTGAGCGAGAATAGAGTGGACAGATCCATGGCTGTATCAACACCACTACTAAACCACACATGCACCTCGTCCACATTCCTCTGCGGAACCTCTAATGCAGAGCTCTTCAACATTTTTCTAGTCACAAGCACTGTCCGTACCCATCATCAAACGAAGAACATCCTTACAAAAAGTTTGACATACAATACGCCATCTGCCATCAGTTTTTTCTAACTATGAGTGAAGTGTAATGGTTGAGTAACTGTACCATTGTAGGCCTGCTGTTCTCTGTGACGAGACTATTAACAGTGACATCGGCCTGCGATTTATGCCCTTTCCAAAATTGTGGACCACAGGAAACCAACTTCAGCCTACCACCATTGCGTTGCGGCAATAGTGGGGTTTGAACCGGGGTCCTCATGATGCAAGTCCATTACTATGACCACTTGACCACCACAGCGGCGGCTGTATCAACACCATTGGACCCAACCGGGGGGGGGGGGGTGACTTGATAATGATATTTGGTTCTTTGATTTCCGAGAGTAAGAATGTAAATGGGTTGGCAGGCACACAGGGCTGGGTAGGGTTCTCAAAGCATGCCTTGCCCATGGTGCTGTCAGGATTGCCTTGTCTAGATGATATGATTGAGAAACCAGGAGAAATTGTTAATTCCTTAATTAAAAACTAGGGCATGTTGAAGAATCTTTCTTGGAGGGCATCTCAGTGATGAATTGCAGGGTAATTACTGGACCCAAATGCCTGTAATTGCCTGTTTGTGATTGTGATAATGCCTGGGGATCAACACCTTGTTTCGATAAGATATTATTGCCATCTAATGGCTATGTTAAGAATCAATGTCGTAAATGGTTAAATGATGCTAAGAGTTAATTTGAAAATTACCTCTTTTATTGTATGGCACTGTTGGACACCATAGAAGATCCTGGAAGATTCTTTGCTATCTGTTCTGATTCTATTTTTAAAATTTTTTGGCAGATTTTTCTCTCCACATGATGTCTAATTTGAGACGTTTCTACCTCGTTTCTGTCCTGATCCATGTCTTTGGCAGCTACGTGATCTGCAGTAGCCACCTGAACAAGCTTATGATGAAGTCAAGCCCGAACGATATCAGTCATGCTAATCCAAGGATATGCGTTCAGGAAGCAAAGTGTGAACCGATAGAGAACGCTACCTGTTACGGTATCACACTGCCCTACACGCACACATCTCTGGATCTTGCAGAAGATTCGCTTTCCTTGCTTGAAGTACAGGTACAGTATTTGTTTTTCCTGGCGAATGAATCGTCCAACTTACGTGGCTCTCATTATTGCCTATATTGACCCAATTAGTTCACACATTCTCATACACAATTTATCTAGTAGTATCAACACAAATGTGCAACCCGATATAATTTTATTGGATTTTTCTAAAGCTTTTGACAGGGTGCCCCATGATGAACTTTTACTTAAACTCCAAAATCTTGGCCTATGTGTTCAACTGCTTAAATGGGTTGAAGCCTTCCTCACTAATCACGATCAGTTCGTATACTTTGAGAGCCAGAACTCTCAATTCCTTAAGTCCAGCTTGTCCTGGGGTTTGGTTTTCTCGCTATTGTTATTTTCAATTTCTGTAAGCGATCTACCAAATTCCATCAATTTCCATATCAGTCTGTTTTCAAACGATTGTGTCATCTACCAAACAGTGCACAACAAATCTGACCAAGAATCTCTTCAACATAACATCAACATTATATCCTAATGATGTTCGTTCTGGCAATTACCCCTAAACTCCTCAAAAATGGTTTTTACGAAACTTACAAAAGATTTGATTTTTCTTACTCTATCAACAGCTCTATAATCACAGAGGTTTTTCATTATAAATATCTGGGTGTAATAATTTCTGCCAACCTCCGTTGGAACCACTATGTCGATTACGTCTCCCATGAGTCTCCAAAAACTTTTTGTTTCTTTGCTCAAATCTTAAAAGCTCCACCTTTCATCTCTGCTTCCAAGCCTATATCCTTCTAGTGCCTGTGAAGTTTGGGACCTCCATACACTCTCCAATACTAGCAAGTTAGAATCCATTCAAAATAAATCGGCCTGTTTCATTTTAAACTGCCTGTCTCTTCCTCCGTCTCTGTTACTGAACTTAAGCACCAACTTAATATCCGACTACATTCCATTTATAAAAACATCTCTCGATTCACTTTCTTTTTCAAAATCCTCCACAGCCTTTTCTCATATTCTAACCCAACCTTCCCATTTTCCCAAAGGAATTAATCATTCCCAAAAGTTGAAACCCATCTTTGCATCCGCAGATTGTTTCAAATTTAATTTCTTCCTACAAATAATAACTGATTGGAGCAACCTCCCATCAAACATTATTGATTGCACAATAGTTTCCGATTTTATTTGTAACATGCACCATCATCTCTTTCATATTTCACCACCCCATTGCAGGCCTCGGGCCAAGCAATATCGTATAAATAAATAAATAAAATATGGACTGCGCTTTCGGAAAATATGAACCAAAAATATAAGGAGTGTTGTCAATGTATTCAGATTAATTATTCTTATCCGACAGGACAACCTTGGTTTTTGGCAAGGTCTGAGGAGTGTTCCACGCTGCTGGGCAGTTGTCCAACCTCTCCTCTGTGCAGTATACATGCCAAAATGCGAGAACGAAACGTTGTCCCTGCCATCGCAAGAGATGTGCAAAGTCACAAGAGGACCATGCAGAGTCGTCCAGGAGAAACACGGCTGGCCCGCTTTCCTTAGATGCGAGAACAAGAAACTTTTCCCAACTGGATGCCGGGTGAGTATTGATTTGTATGAGTTCCGATACTCTGTTACATTGAATTATACCAGAGTATTTGTGTTCTTAGCATAGCACCAGCTGGTGTAATCTGTACCTGTGTATTCGATATCCTCATATGTTGATGTGTTTCCATAGAATCCTCTCCAAGAGCTTAAGTTCAACACTTCCTCGAAGTGCCTACCGCCGCTTGTCGAAACGGATAATGCTGACAGCTGGTACGGGAGTGTGGAAGGATGTGGACTGCAGTGTAGGAATCCTTTGTTCACAGAGGAGGATCACATGAAGGCCAGAAGCTTCATTGGATTCATGGCCTCAGTGTGCTTTGCAGCAAATCTTTTTGCTGTCGTAAGTAAAATTTCTCTTCACGTAAGAGTCCTCAAACTCACGGACTTATGAAATGTCTTCCCGTAGCTCTTCGGTTGTCGTTTCCAATGACCGTAAGTAGTTTCGCATTAATTTTTTTTTTTTGAGGAGTCAGAATCGAAATTACTGTCGACTGAACATTATTACATCTATGCTATTTGGGACCGATTTTCAAGAGTAAATATGGGAAATTGGTAGGCTGGTTCTTCAACCTGGGTAGGGGCCAGACAACTTTGGTGTCTACCGTTATGGAATAAGTCATGAAATGAAAGAGAAGGTCACCGATGTTTTCTGAATAGATTTTAAAATTTGTTTTTGTAAGTTCTTGCACTCAGTATAATTTCTGAAAAAATTATGGCTTTCTACCAGGCTTCCCATAGCATAAAAAGCCCCGATAGGTACCTGCAATCGGGCAGCGAGGGCTAATTGAAGGTGGTTTTCTCAGATTTCCAGGCTTTAAAGCATGAATGTGAGTCGATTCCTTTAAAATAAGTCATCACAACGAGCAGCAGAAACAATTGAGGTTTCTATTGTTTACTGCCAAAAAGTTGCCAAATTTTGGTTTCAGTGTGTGTTAGACACGCAGAATATGTAAAACATTTGGCACAAATACGTTTTTTTAGTTTCTATGGCAACTTTATGCCTGGAAGATTTGTCACTTCTGAATTTGGAAAACAGGTGACAGAGCACTTTAGGCACAAATTTTGTTTTTTCTGTAGCGTGTCTCTGACTTTTCTGAAGTGTAAATTAGTTATAGTAATGGTGGTCGAACATGTCTCAACTGTATCAAATTTTGTCATCGTTGCCGGACCAGGTGCAAATCCAGGGAGATGTTCAGGAGGAGTGATTTTTTCGTAGATTTGTGAAACTTTTCCATGTTTTATGGGACAGACCAGTTTTTGTCCATATTATTTTGCTTTTGGGAGAGGACAATTTCCCCCACCTCTGTGGATTCAAAGCCTTGGCTTGAATTTACCATTCAGCCAAGGGATGTCCTTGGTAGATGGACCATTAATTATTTATTTCACTGTTTGGGGCAGGCATTTGGAGCCAAAGACGCATTACCTAATACATGTTATCCAGCTTAGCATCTTGCCTGGAGTGATAGAACACACCGAGCAAATATCTGAGATTGGAAGCAAAGTAACATGCAATGATAAGCCCTGTTTCAAGCCGCAAAACATTGAAGGAAGGCAGAGAATATGGGAGGTGTGCAGAGTGGTCCTGGATTCTGAATGTCAGGCTGGAACTGAAAAAATATCGCTGTGGTTCTGTGATTGTTTCCAGTGTTTTCTCTTGGCAATGTTTGGCCTTTATCATGAAGCATGTTGCCTCTGTGTGTCTAAGTGCACACAGCTGTTGGGCCGCATGAAGCGCCACTCTAGGAAGAAAGCCAAATCTGAGTTGCAAGGGCAAAAAAAAAGAAAAAATGTGGTCAGGGAGTGCCAAAAATGGGTCCCATATGGGTCAAGGTTTTTCTTGAGCGCCCTTGCTGGCCGTTCTTCTACTTTGATTTTCATTCAACCCATGGTACACCTCTAGTGTACCATGACATCTCCCAGTTCATTTGAAAAGCATTCAGTATTCTTTTCTGTTACAAATCGGTGGATTCAAGATACCAGCATTGGCAACCTCTCTTGAATTATGGACTATTGTGAGTCATCTTTTTAGTTGTTGAAAGTTTTGATAAAATTACTATTTCCCCCCACAATGTATATGTAAAAATGTTTTTCTGTTTTCCCGCAGTTGACGTTTCTCATCAGCTGGAAGGTTTCGAACCGATACCCAGCCATAATAATCTTCTACATCAATGCCTGTCTTTTGGTCACTTGCCTTGGCTGGTTGATCCAGTTTGTCCCTGGCGCTAGGGAAGAAATCACATGTTTGCCTGACGGTACGATCCGTCGAAAGCAACCTAGGTAATACAAACTAAATTTCAAATCTTTTTTCTTGGTTTCAGTAAATGGAAATTAGACATTCATAGAAGTGCTCAGAGCGAAAATAATTGATTGTTTTTTATCTCTTTTTTTTTTTTTGTTTACCTTGTGTCAATGGCAGGTCTGGAGAACACCTGTGCAGCATAACGTTCATCCTAATCTACTCGTTCCTGATGGCTGCACTGGTGTGGTTTGTGATCCTTGCGTATGCTTGGTACATGCTGTTCAGGGAATCGGGCGCTCCAAAAGACATAGTGAAGAAGAAAGTGGCCTATTTCCATCTCTCCGCATGGTGCGTTCCACTGGTTTTGACGACGATAGTCATGGCAATGAAAGAGGTTAGACTCCTTTCAGTGTCTATGACGTACTTGGGAGGGATAGCATTGTGACATTGTCATGCTATTAAAAAAAATTTACAATTGCAATACCTTCTCTATAATATTTCACTGCTTATTAGTACGATTTCTTTTCCGATTTTTTTTCCAGGTCGATGGAGATTCGCTGAGCGGTATCTGTTTTGTTGGTTATGCAAATCCGATGATGAGGGTGTGGTTCTTGCTGGTACCAGTTGCTGCCGCTGCCGTGATTGGAGGTTTCTTCCTTGTTGCTGGTGAGTGACATTCATTGCTGTATCACTTGCTTCTTAGGATTTGTATTTGTTGCTGTATTCACTTTTTTATGTTTGTCAGAAACTTAAAAAATCATTTGATCAAGATTCAAATGCTATTAAGTTATCTCTAGGTTGGTTTTCCGGCTCATCTGAATGAATTTTTTGCTTTTTTGCCAAGGTTTTGGGATTCGCCAGCCATTTCCTTCTTATTGCAATTCATATTGTTAATATTTTAAGAAGCTATATCTTTGGAAGTTATCACAGAGTTCTCGTATCAGCATGAATAGCTTCTCTTTCTACTTTACTGCACACCAACTCCAGTCATACCAGTGGAGTTGGGTGGAAATGAATAAGCCATCTGTTGGTAGTCGCCCCACACTCAGTAGGTAAAGAACTTGCTTCTGATGTTGGATGCCCAGATTCGAACCCTTTGACCTTGACGGTAGCCTTCATAGTGGAAGACAAGCATCTTACCACTGCGCCACTCGTGTACTAGCTTCTCTTCTGGGAAATGCCCGGAGCTTATATATGAAATGGAATTAGTGAAGTCAATGATTCAATGCCACCATCCATTTCGCAGAATTCCAGCACTATAATAAGTTTGGCATTATATAAAATCATGATTGAACCTGTTGTAACCCCGATAAATGGAATATTTGTTCTCTGAAAATTTCTGGTGCCTCAAAAGCAGAACATTCCAAAATCAGTGATGTACATTAAAAATCAATCAGTGCTACTATATAACAATCTGGAAGAATATTAAGAAAGGCGTAGAAAGCACCATTATGGGATTTTTTACCACAGAACATTTCCAGTCAGCCGAGGGCTTGTTTCAAAACAATACAAAACATTCTGCTTTGAGATCTGGTGCTAATCCAAGTTGGCGTTACACCTGGGTTGAACTGTAGCTTGTAAATTCTCTTGCAACAGTAGCCACAGATAAAAAATATTTTTGATAGCCTAGAACTAAATTTTTCTTGGAGTGTCGTCAAGAAGTTTCAAAGAGGGATCTTAATGCCGGGAATCATCTCATCATTGAAATGACCTTGTTTCTAATTTGCTGTTTGTTTATCTCTTCTGTAGGTTTGTACACGTTGGTCAAAGTTAAACTGGGAAGTCAAGAAGTTGCCAACGAACAGGTCAAGAAGCGGATCCGGCACATGACTGCAAAAATTGGTAAGGGAGAAAATATATTTCCATGCATCTCTTCATCTAATGACGAGACTCAATTTTAATTTTCTCTTGTTGAGATTTTAACTGGTATGTACCAATTAGCTTCTAATGCTCTAATGTTTCGAGATTCAGTAACAGCCTGTGGCGATAGCTTCCCACAAACTTGCATACAGATAACAATGGTTTTTGAAGAAAGATCCTCAATGTAAACATATTTTTTGTGATACCTGGTGATCTAACAGTTAAAATTTTGTCTTGTTTCTCCAGGTGCATTCTTGTTGCTATCGTTCCTGTTTGTGCTGCTCACACTTGCCTGTCATGCCTTTGATTTCTCGTATCGGTCAACTTGGGAAGACGATCTCAGAGATTATATTATGTATGTATTTTTGTTTGCTTCATTTTATATGTGCATATTAAAATCAAGCAATCCTCAAAAATATGTTCAGATTAAACCCATTTAAGTAGATTTATTATGATGAATGGAAAAGTATATCTAATAGTGTGGCGGAATTAAAGAAAGCATTCCATGAGGAAGCCAGAATTCACTTTTTTTTTTCATTAGAAGAAGTCATCTTCTAGGTATTACAACTTCTTAAGGTCATAGGGTGGAGGGGTGTCTGCGAATACGAGCTAAGATTTGTTGTAATTATGTTGCATTAATTTAGTGTGATATGCATAAAGCCATGATTTTTTCATTCAGATTTAAAAAAAACAAAGGTCATGAAAAAAACATGGGCAAGGATTGACATTGTTGTGCAACAAATCCTTGTCATATGAAAGTGTGTCTGAAGAAAAACTCACTGAAAGAAAAATTCACCAACAAACAGTTCATTGGCAGATAATTCATGAACAGTAAAATTCACCAACCTCAGTTTGAAGCTCAAAAGATTGAGCAAGTGACTAAGTGACTCTTGCCAAATTCCTCACTTGGTTATTCACTCATTTGCTTGCTCACTTACCCACTTGCTTATGGAAATTTGATTTTTTTGTTCTGCGATGAAAAAATAGAAGGTCGATAGTAATTGCAGCTTTCTATGTATGATCTTTGCATTTTGTTTTGCAGTATTATATGACAAATTTCTTTGTACAGTGAAACCTCTTTTGTGGCCACCAGTGGGACAAAAGAAATTGTTCATAAAAGAGGGGTGACCATTAATCAGGTGTTTGAAATGCATACTTTTATTATACAGGGGAAATTATAATTTGGCTGTAAAAGAAATGTGGCCACATCTGAGGGGTGTCTGTTAAGAGGGGCTTTACTGTATAAGGATCGGTTAGATTGGAATCCATATCGAAGGTGCAATGTTGAATCTGCATCAGTGCATGTATTAACATGGAACCGGAACAGATGACAGAAATTATATGGGTTTGGTCGGTGTCTGTTGTTGACACAATGGGCGGCCCTGTGGTGTTTTTTGTTTTTTACATGACATTGTTCAAAAACATTCTGGAAGAGAAGTAGAGGCCTGTCTTGAAGAGTGATTTTGAGGCAGACATAAATTAATTGGGCTCAAGTGAACGTAGATGATCAAAAATTCAGCTCACAATGCAACTGTGTTATGAGAACGCATGTAATCCATGTCAACTAAAACACTTTTTGCTAAGGGCTGAAAAACTGCAGAAATTAGAGGACCTTGCGATGATAGGGTCAAAGATGTTTGATTAGTCAGTGAATATATATTGTTTACATTTTTGAGCTTTCATAATCAGGGGGTCTGAGCGAATGCCCCATTTGCACAGAAATTAGGCATTGGGTTTCGGTGGTCCCACCTTGGCCCCATGATGACTCTAGTGTCACTTCCGAAAGGCTATCTCTACACTTCAATGTTGTAACTTGAAACTTGAACTGATATGCATCCAATAACTGTTGATGTTCTAACTACTCAAGATGTTTCTTGTTCCTTTTTTTTCTTGTTAAAGATGTCTTGCGACATTCTCGTCATCGTCATCATCCATGGCTCACACGACGTGCATGCAGAACAGCCGTCCTAGTGTCTCGATGGTCCAGATCCATCTCATGGCATTCTTTGGCTTCAGCATCGTTATGTCTTCATGGACCTGGACGAGAATTTCTGTCAAGTCTTGGAAGCTGTTCTTTTTCAAGTATGTATTTTCTGATATTGAATATTTATTCTTGTTTTTGAATCCCATCTTTTTCGTTCAGTTGTAATCTGGGAATTTTCTCCTCATTGTGTCCACAGGCTTTGTTGCGAACCTCCAAAAAATGAAGGCATGGCAATAAAACGGCACCAACTGATTGCAAAGGCCTTCCAGCACAGGAACGAGATAAACCAGGGCAGATTTTCATTCAGCCTCAATAGCACTCATGATGATCCTGTCGGTAAGAGCAAAACAAATCTTTATTGTGTTAAAATAGTTAGTCAAAATTTTCTGCCATTGGTGAATTTTCTGTTTTTTATGAATCTCTGCAGGAATGAACCTGGACGTTAACAGCATTGCTTCTTGTGAGATGTCAACTTCCTGGGCTGCAGCATTGCCTCAGTTTTTAAGTAGAAGAAATGCCATGACCAATTTTGGACCTATCGGACTGAAACAGTATTCGTCAGCATCAGGTAAGTGATTCAAATCATAGTCGATTCATAAATGCTTCTGTCAAGATCGATAAGACACTTGTCTGCGTTAAAGCAAATTTGGGTGTTTCTAGTTAGATACCCGTTCTCTCAGAATTAGTATACAGGTACAACAGAAACAGCCTCAAGATGGCTGCAGAGCACATTTCTATTGCAAGAAACACTGGCTTTCTTCTCAACCAAGTAAAGATGTATGGATGGATATCCCATTCAGCACATTGCTGGAAACCCTGCAGCTTCTTTGAACTTCAGCTTTCAGTGACTGGCTGCAGATTTTCAATGGGAAGGTGATGTTTTTAAATTGCTTTTCCGAAGGATTCAGAATTGTTCAAGGTACGGTTCAAATCATCACTTTAGATATGACTGCTCCAATGAGATGAAATAAATTGTAGGTCCCTGTCTAATTAGCCCTCGTGTGCAGAAAATGACTGTTGTGCGACAAAAATGATCAAATGAGATGAGGATATCTATCCAAAGTATCTAAAAGCAACTAGAATGATTTTCGTGGAAAAGAGAGTCCCGTTACAGCACATGCTTTGATTACTAAATGTGTCTCGCTTGGGAAACTTATCTTTGAACTTAATGCTGTGGTGTTTGAAAAATACAGGGTTGGCAACAGCACAACAGTCTTTTGACTGATCATCAGCCAAGAAACTGCCTTGGGACCAACTCTCAATGACAGAAGTTTACAGCAGTGTTTAATTCCCCCCCCCCCCCATCCATGACCAGCCTTCGGACCATTTTTTCTTCCTGTTTTGCCCCTTTACCAGGGTTTCCCCCCCACAACCAGAACAAATACCCTTCCTACGTCTTAAACATTTTCATATCCCTGACCTAAATTCCTGTTAACTTCCACCATTTTGCTCGAGGGGGGGTATGGGATTCTAAAAGTACCATACATACCGTTCCTATATTGAAGAATTCTGTTTATATAAGGGTCAGTTTATGGGAGGGGGGGGGGAATGTAACCTGGGTTTTTTTAAATAAAATCTACTATCCCCTACCACAGCCCCTGAGAACTCATTCTTATTATTAACCAATTAACATAATCAGTCTGATTTCATGATGTAGTTTCTGTTCCTAATCGGAAAAAAAAAAAGAGTTAAAAATGAGCTCAGGATTTCAAAACATTTAAAAGTTTTTTAGATTGATACAATTTTCCAGTTTATGTACCATATTTATATCTTTTTTTTTTACTAAGGCTTGTCATCCAGTGGAAGCTACTATGAACAAAAACCAGTTGTGTGTATGCACAAAGCTGCTATAGCAGTCTTGCTCATGCACATGACTTGTTTTCACTCTGGTTAGCTTCCAGTGGATGGTCAGCCTAAATGTGTCATGTTTGTCTTCTCTCTCTCTCTTATGCTTCTTCCTTCTGTTCTGCCCTTAGACATCAGCGCCCGTAGAATCTCCCTGGATTCCTTCCACCACCAGCAAAATCTGGACTCGCTGAGCCTGCAGATAAGTGAGCAGGAATATGCTCATGTCCTGCGTCACCAGCGGCGCAAGACACGCAAGGAGCGGGAGCGCTTCCTCAGGGCCAACCGTATTGCACCCTGGTTCCCAGGCGGCCGCAGAGGTAGCGACACTTCCATCCAGAGCTCTATAATAGCCGCTGCAGTTGCAGCCAGGGCCACAGCCAAAGTGACCAAGGCTACAAGTACTGGTGACTTGGATGTGCAGATGATGATGATGACGATGCCACAGCAGCCTCTGCTACCACCACACCTGGCACGGCCAGTCGTGCAGCCAATCAGCAACCGACTGAGGCTCCAGCGACCCTTGGTTCAGAACCTGCAGCTACCGTTCACGCATGGTATGGCAGACAACTCTCACTGCCCTCATTCCCAGGCCGGTGGTGTTGGTGCAAAGTCTGGCCCAGAGACTGGGTACTTGACGACGGGCCTGAATTCAAGGAATGCAGCGCACAGTCCTGTTGGGCCTCTTTTCAGCCAGACGTATGGCCTTGCATCCCAGCAGCTTCCTCTGGGGTACTTTGCACAAATGCTCTACGCTGGAATTGGGGCCACTCAGTATCCTGCCAACTACCTGCAAATGGCGGCAATGGCCGCAGCAACCATGAACAATATGGGTGGTGGCTTCCCTTGTGCCACCAGGGCACAGCTCGTTGACGTCAGTGGACATAACCAGGGTTCAGACCAGGTCCACACACCTCTAATACCTCTCCACCCGAAAGTGGACAGTGCCAGTGAGACTGAGTACTTCCCGATCGCGATGTCTGACAGTGAGTTTACGGACGGTGGTCTCTCTGCGCTGATCCAGGAACATTCCATGAGAGTCGCCTCACAGTGTGGTGCCGGTGCTGCGCCTTTCAATGGCAATCACCATCACATTTGTGTTCAATCACCATCATCACCGCCGCACAGTGAGGCACCGCCACCATCGCCTGTAGATTCAGAAAGTAACTTTTGTGATTTCACATTCGGCATTGCCGAGCCAGAATGAGCTAACAGGGTACCATAGTGGGAAAGTCACAAAATGAGAAAGAATGTCACAATTTTTTAATGAATTATCAGTTTTTTCCGGCAAGTTCCCATGCTAGGTTTTATCCCTGAAAATCATGGCCTTTTATTGGGCTTTCCACCTTGAAATCCCGATGGGTTTCTGCAATCGTGCAACTAATATTAATTTGCCAATGTTGCCAAATAACCAGTGAACATGAACTGAGTTGGCACAAAATTTCTTGTGTTTTGCAACAGACTCTGTGCCTTATAGCTGACATGAACCATATCAGAGCAATTTCTCCTGTGCCTTGCAGCAGACATGAACTGGATTGAGCCTTGCAGAGGACATTAACTAAGTTGGCGCAACACCCTCTGTGCATTTTAGCTGGCATAAACTGAGCTGGGACAGCACTGCCCATGTCTTCCAACAAGGGTGAGTTGAAACAGCATCACTTTTTCGCCTGGTGTCTTACAGCAGATGAGCCAAGTTGAGACATCACTCTGTGCCTTACGAAATACATGAACCAGGTTGACACAACGTCTCCCTGATCTTGCAATGAGTATGAACTGAGTCGACAGAGTGTCACTACTACTTCACCAAACACCAACTCTGGCCATATCGCTATATTGCAATTTACTAGCACCCTACACCAAACATGAAGGGAGTGGAGATGCCAATTGTCACGAGCAGTACCTCAGAAACTTATGGAAATTGGGTTCACAGTGATAGTGTGTGTGTGTGTTATAACCACCAAAGTGCCATGTTTCTTTTGATTAATTAGCCATGACGTTTTTTCCTGTGTTTTGGAATCTCATCGTTTTCCTGAATGTCTTCCTTACGTGCCAAAGACATTGTCTTCTGTTTTCATTCCTTCTTGGAAACCTCAGTATTTAATATTTTACACTTGTTATAGCATTGTTATCTTGTTAATATTCGACACGGATCTAGTTTTTTTTTTCTTATTGCTGAAGAGAATCTCACTCACGGATGTTGCTGAAATATTTGTTAGAATAATCGTTTATGAACTTATATGACCCGTGCTGCAGAATTTCTGTAACTATTTGTGGCCATCATCACGGAAGAAAGTTGGTTTTGGATGATACACATTGTATCAATGTTCCCGTGTTGTAGATTCATCAATGCAGGTCATGAATTTGATTTTAAGTTTATTGCTACCTGTTGCTGCCTGGATTTTTGCCATATACTTCAAGGGTGGCCAACCCGCGACACGTGTGCTACAATCGGCATGCCATGGTATCAGGAACGGCATGTGAGCGCTTTTCAACAAAAGTGAAGAAATTCCACTCAATTTTTCAATCAAAGAAACTGTCTCAAATTTTTAAACAACCATTTTGTTAGGCCGTGATTACACTATAAAAGTTTTGTAAAAAATTTTTTTTATAAAACTTGAAAATGCAACCGATAGTCAAATCTGTTACATTGAAGTAAATGTAACCAATAAGCTTATTACAATGTAGATAGACAGATATTTCCTTTATTTAAAATTTTCAAACACAGTTACAAAATATTTAGGGGCTAAGCAGGCTTGTGAGCCCAAAAAACATTAATCGATGCATGTCTGTCAGCATAAATAATAACAAAAGAAAAAAAATGTAAAAAAAAAATCAACGTGAAAAAAAATACACTAGCGGGAAATAAAATCCCAACACCAAGAAGGAGTTGGGCTAGATAAACAAAATTTGGGAGGCGTGTTTTCACATCTGAAAGATGATGCCTATTCAAATTTTACACTAGGCGAATAAGAGTGGCGCTAGTAGCGCCACTATGATCATGCAACTCATGTTTGCTTTAAATATGTGATATAAACTTTGTGAGAGCGTTATATTTATTTTCCGGACTGGACAGCATAAGCTACATTTGAGTCAAGAATGCCTTTAAGGAGACGAAGAAGGCAGTATCATCAGCTTACTGAGTTTGAACAAGGCGGCCGTGTTATAGTTTTACGAGAAGGTGCATTTTCTTTCCGTTATATTGGGGAAAGACTTGGCAGGCATGTATTCACCGTGCATAATTGTTGGCAGTAGGAGTTACGGGAAGTTGCTGGCCACTACTGAGAAAGAAGACTGCTGTATTTGCGACATGGCTGTGGCGCATCGTACTGCATCTACAGCAGAAATTAGAGCTGTTGTCCCCAGAGTAACACAGTGAACTGTAACAAATTGATTACTTGAGGGGACAGCTCCAAGCCAGACAGCCTGTAGCATTCATTCCGCTAACTCCAAATCACTACCATCTGTGACGTCAGTGGTGTAAAATTAGAGCTCATTGGAGGGCGGAGTGGAGATCTGTTGTGTTCTAAGATGAGAGCTGTTTCTGTCTTGGTGCCAGCGATGGTCGTACATTGGTAAGAAGGAGGCCAGGTTAGCACTCGGAACCAAGCTGTCTGCAGCATAGACATATTGGACCTACACCAGGAGTTATGGTCTGGAGATCTATTTCCTATGACAGCAGGAGCACTCTCGTCGTTATTCCTAGCACCTTGACAGAAAATTTGTTCGTCAGATTGGTGATTGAACCGGTTGTGCTGCCATTCATGAGTAGTATTCAAGGGGGGTGCTTTCCAACAGGATGACACTCATACCACTACTGAAGTCCAGACAAGACCCGGGCTCTGTCCCTTGAGGGATATAAGCCCTTTACCCTATTGGGTTGGGTCTCATACCACTACTGTCACCCAATGTGCTCTACAGAGTGTCAACATGTTGCCTTGGCCTGCGAGATCACCAGATCTTTCTCCCATCGAGCACGTGAGAGACATTATTAGAAGACAAATCCAGTGTCATACACAACCAGCATTAACCCTGTTGTGGATTTGACTGACCAAGTGCAACAGGCATGGAACTCCATCCCACAAAATGGCATACAGCACCTGTGTATGACACAATGCATGCACGCTTGCATTCACAATTGGCAACTACGATGGTTATTAATGTACCACCATTTCACATTTGAAATTAATCTGTTAGTAAAGTTGTGTAAAACTAGCTGGGGTTCAGGAAGAGTAAGTCGTGTGTAATGAACCTCCTTTCCTTGTATGATCATGTGACTAACGCTTTGGGTACAGGCAAAAACGTTGATGTTGTCTATCAAAGGCATTCGATTGGGTCCAACATGGCAAACCCTTGAAGCATTTTTACATGAGATTGGCATTGGAAGCTTGTTGAATTGGATAGAATCATGGTGTAAAGATAGATCGCAGTGGGTTATGGTGAGAATGGAGAATTTTCTAATTGGACAGGTTTCACAAGTGGAGTCTCTTAAGGAAATGTCATTGGGCCCACTTTTTTTCATTTTTTATCGCTAAACTTCAAAGCAAATTCACAGATGGCGTGAAGCTAATGGGAGTAGTCTGGAATACAAGCAATAGGAATATGCTAGTCAAACTTGAACATGGACAAATGAACGGAGCATGACTTTCAGCCTTGACAAGTGCATGGTTCCTCACTTTGGTTTGAGCAACGCATTTATGATTTTTGAATGATAGAGAGCAACTTATTCCTGATGCAGTTAAGATCACAGATGCGGGAATTCTCAGGATTTCTTAGCAAAGTTCAGCCGTGGTCAAAAAAGTAAATGGAATGTTTGCAACAAGTGCCCCCAAGCATTTTTAATTTTTCAAATAAGAGTCTTCAGCTGCTGGAATCAGAAAATAGAGACCAATGCATCAGAAGATTACCCCGAATGCATGTGTATACGCTTGCTGTATAAATTTTAATTACTTAAGTTGAAGACTTTGATGGAGATGGAAAACACTGCGTATTTCACTTGCCATCAAGATTCTGTTCATGTGATTTGCTACAACATTGATACAGCTTTTTGGATGTGGGGGGGCAAATGAAACAGTGATCTTCATACAAGTCTTCAAGTTCTGGAATGAATGCACACCCAGTCCACTTGGGCTCAGTAGTCTGTCTTCTGATGCATTGGTCTCGATTTTTTTGGCTCCAGCAGCTGAAAACTTTTTTTTGAAGAAGGAGAATGAAGTTTTCTTCAAGAATTTGACATTTCCCATCAAACTTTATTGATGTTTCGGTGGATTCGTGGTATTTGATGATGGTACTTAATGCTATTCATATGGAGAGATTGTGGCGTCATACTAAAAGGGAAAAGCCAAATTTAAGAAAGCTGTTATTGCCTTACAAGAACGGCAATAGGAGCCATGGTTGAGACTAACTGACTTGGTTCTTAAATTCCATAGTCAAGGTCAAAGATGGCCACAGTACAATTTGTATTCTTACTATTCAGCATGAATTTTTTCATGCTGGGCTCTATATTTGCAGAAATATCCAGTTTTACTCTTCAAACATAATGTTGCGATTGAACTGTTTCTAGGTTCACATACATGACCAGGAAAGACAAAAAAGCCACTTATTCAATCAAGCTGATATCCATTTTCATGAAGATATTCATGTAATGATCTGTTTAAATTCAGGTGTTCCAATCTTTTAAACAAAGAAGAAAAAGTAATTTGACATTTTAAGTCCCGTTCAATCTCTATTTTATCAAAGTTTTTCACTACCGATATAATCAAGAAGAACCTATTAAAAGATAGAAATGCAAAATTATACTACCATTCAGTAAATTCAGGCTTTCAAACTTAAGCATTTGGTGAACAGTGTTTGCAAGTTCACATGCAATGTTTTAATTTTTCTTTTAGAGAAACGTCTATATAGCATAGCTGCTATATAGGTCTGGTTCTGGAAATTTTTCAAGTGTAAGTGAATAATATTTTTGTGATAAAAATGGCCGCCTTCTGTAGCCACGTAGTACGCAGAATTCAAGATTCGGCCTTGGCCAAGTCTCACTTTAAATAGGGGACTCTCAAACTTACTTCCCCTTACTTTAATCAATGCTTATACATGGCTCCCCAGAGCAGTTAAACAAAAAAAATCTCTTTGATAAACCTTTGTTGAACTGTCACATCATGGCACCCCTGACAAAGGTTTGCGGCGCACAGTTTGAGAACCCCCTGCTGTAAATGAAAAATGTTGTACATAAAAACTAATTCTTGTATTCTTTGTAATATTTTTAAATTATTTTTTGTACATATCGGCATTTATGTGTATTTGTTATTGTTGGCATCGATCGAAGAGGCTTTTTTGCCTTCATCAGTAAATATTATATTGTTCAAGGTCTTTGTATGGAATTTTTTTATCTGCACTGTTAATTACTAATCTCGCTAATTGGCAGCTATAATATGGCTATGCCAATAGTTGTTATCAGGGCCCGTATGGTGATGATACGTTCATCACTCAACTTTTATCTTCCTTTATAGGTAACAAATAAAGTTTAGGATCAATTCCATGTAAATTTAGTATATAATAAAAATTCGAAGAGCTTGCCACACTTGACCAAACAATAAGTGAAAGTGAATTCAAGAAATTCTGATCCTATATGGGATGTTGAGAGGGGGGGGGGATTTTCATTTTATATAAAAGGGTACTGTGGTAGAGTGCGAAGGTTTTTAACAACTGGCTGTTGCGAAGATGAATTTTTGGAAAGGGAGAAAATTCAACTGCCTTTGCATTGAATCGAACCCACGTCCTTTCGCTTTCCTGGTGAACGCACTAGACTACAAAGGCAACAAATCTCCCAATCTTTTTTTGGAGCTCGGGTGCACTGAATGGGACCATACATGGACAGCCGGACCTGACTCGGGCCAAACTCACAACTGCTGACGCTACCATCAGACGGCAACTTATGCAAGGATGATGCCGTTCTCCGCTACCATGCGAAAGTTTTTTTTTTAACAACTGGCTGTTGGGGAGATGAATTTTTGGAAAAAGAGAAAATTCACCTGCCTCTGCAGGGAATCGAACCCACGTCATCCTTGCATAAGTCGCCATCTGGTGGTAGCGTCAGCAGTTGTGAGCTTGGTCTGAGTCAGATCTGGCTGTCCATGTGTGGTCCCGTTCAGTGCACACAAGCTCCAAGGAAATATTGAGAGATTTGTTCCTTTGTAGTCTAAGGCGTTCACCCGGAAAGTGAGAGGATGTGGGTTTGATTCCTCGCAAAGGCAGTTGAATTTCCTCTCTTTCCAAAAATTCATCTTCGCAACAGCCAGTTGTTAAAAAACTTTCTCATGACAGCTGAGAGTGACATCATTCTTGCATACTTGCATGTACTACAGAGAGAATTTTGAAATTTTCACACGTTGGATGATTTTCATTCCGTAAGAATGCTGCATGTAGTAAGATTTCTTAAGCTTCATTTTGCTTTGGGAATATTGAAGAACTGATGACGCGTACATAAGATCAATCTTCAGCATTCTGGTTTGCAGTCTTGCGGAAAAGTGTGGAGTGTATTGATACTATCAGTAAAGTCAGTGTGCTAAAAGTGGGGTAGGTCGATTTGCTATCTGGAAATTTGAAAAAATGAAGAGGGAAAAAGTAGACGTATTACCAGCAGAAAAATGTTTTATGGCTTTTGGGAATATCTCTCTCCCTCTAAAGGTTTTGAAATTGAAGAGGCTGACTAGATCAGATCCCTCCTCGCCAACCATCCCCAATAGCATCTGTTGATGTTGATTGAAGTTTATCTTGTGTTTTCACAGAAATTTCTATATCTTCTTGTAGATTACGTAACCCACTCATAAATAATGAATTGTTTATTTAAAAAATTCCATTGGCAATTTTTGATGAAATGAATGGGATTTTCGATAGATACTGTAGGAAATTCTTTTTCGTTTACCTGCAATCACAATATAACGACTGGTTCGGTTTCTAAAGAATTATTTTTTTGTTGTTGTTTTAACAGCATTTTTAGTCACTTTTTGGGGAATTTTTATTTTAGTTTTCAAGATAATTTTTCAAATTTTTAAAATATTTTTTCATATTTGTCGAGTTTTTGGGCCATTTTTTAGGTCAACATACGGGCCTTGGTCATTATGCTTTTATGCCAGTAATTTGTGCTGTAATTTTCACAACTCACTAATTACAACTTGAAATAAGACTTTGTACAGATCCATAAAATATGTTCAGTTTTTAATTCTATCATGTCATCGCCTGTTACACATCAAACATAGAACATTATTAGCAACAGTAGCGTGCGATCGCTCCAAAAAAAAGGTATTATCGAGACAAACAAATACACACACAAAAAAAATTGAAATACAGTGCCATGTGCACCAGTAACGTTATTGATGCCAAACATAGCTACGACAGTGCAAAGAAAACTTCCTTTTTTTTTTGTAACACATACGCATGCAAAGAAGCGTTCAAATTTATTAAACAGTACGGTTGTTAAAAAATTGATCAATCATTTTTTTTCCAATTAACTATGCACTAGAATACCTTAAATACATTCAACGAGAGACAATTATATTAAAAAATCTCCTTTGAATTGATTCATATCCAATCGGTTGCTTGTTTAGATATTCGATGATGTGCCTGAAAGAGGGTTATACTGCTTTTATATGTACAGCTGACAATATATGTAAGGGCAGAGTTGATGTGAGTTCGTGTTCATTTCCTTAGTCTCAATCCAGCATGTAATGTCTGATCCTTTGAGAGGTAGATTGTTGGATGCTTTGTGATCATGGATGGATCCATTTCATGTCAAGTAAGCCATTGTTGCTGCTTTGTTGTCAGGGGGTGGATCCATTTCAGTGTCGAGTTAGCTATTGTCAACTGCATTTCGTAACAAATGAGCACGTGTTGACTATTTTGTAGTCAGGGGTGGATCAACCTCTCGTCGAATGAACCTTTATCACAACTTTTCGGTAAGGGATGGATCTATCTCATGTCGAATAAGTCGCGTTGGTCAAGGACGTCTGAAGTGTTCCGAACCTGTGGGTGCTCGTCTTGGGCTTTATGTACTAACTTTGGATTTCTAAATCAATTCTGGGGTGTGCTAGAACAGCACCCCGGTTCCGACGCCACTGCTGTTCGTTGCATTCTGATCAACAATTGATCAGCATCTACTAGCCGAATTAGATCATAAGTAAATCTATGTTGCGTTGAATGAACCATTATTGCTTGCATTCCTGTTAAAAGTGGGTAAATATCGTGTCGAATGAATCGGTTCGTTTCAGTCAGAGGTGGATCCATCTTGTGTCGAATGAGCTGCTTTTAGCTGCATTATCTTGTGTCTAATCATCGCTATTTGGTGTAATTTTGGTTAGAATGAGACCAGAGCTATATAATAAGGTCTGTTACATCCCTTTGAAGTCATGCTTGCCAACTTGACTCAGTGGGCGTGGTCTTAGAACTACTGCATGACGTCACTGCTCGAGCACTTTTTTTACCAGACGACAACAGCACACGAAACATCAGGGCCGTAGCTAAGATTTTTTTGCTGCACCCCCCCCCCCCCCAACTTGAAAATTCGATAATTTTGTAACGGTATTCTTTGTTCCCACATAAAACTTCTGCCCCCCCCTTCCGTAAATTTTACCACCTGGAGCATTTCCCCCGGCCCTGCGAAGCATGATCTTTTTTACATTTTAGTTGCGTATTTACTGTTTTAAGTAATTGATTTCTCATTCGTGATGTATTTTGGTATTTTTTTTATAATCTATATATAAACTAAATTGTTTAAATCCAAGAAATAGTTGGTAAGTAATAATGTCTTTTGATATTAGCATTCAAAATGATAATAACTTCAAATATTTTATATTAGGATTTTTTTTAACATTTGATTCCCATGTTTTTATGTTGCAGCAGTTGTTATTGGTCATAACGAAGTTCAAGGCTTCTAAAAGCTCCACCTAATTCAAATGAAAAAAAACAAGAAATAATGAGAAACTTCAGAAAGTAATTGAAATTATCTGTCTCGAGTTGCGAACTATCGTAATTAACAGGGTTTCAAAGCGGTCGCACTCGGTTCTGTGTGAGCAATGACGTCAGCTGTTACCGACTCCGGTGCGTCATGGAACAGCCCTTATTATATAATCCTGGATTGAGCCACTATTGGTTGCATTTCGGTCAGTGTTGGATGTCAACGTCTCAAATGAACCCTTTTCGGTTACATTTCTGGTGGATGAATTTCGTATCAAATGAGCCTTTAATGACTCATTTTCGGTTACTCTGATCCATGCTTGGTAGAATGTGAACAGACATTGATACGTTCCGTACGAAGTTTGATCAACCGGAATGATTTCTAGTAGACCGCATTCATCGATGCAACTGGATTGAAACTAGGGAAAGAGCGTTGAATAGCCGAGTTCTCTCAGGTGCAATATGAAAGAGCTGACTGAGAATTGATAAAATGGCGTCAGCACTGTTACATGCTTCGATATAAACTTGTTTCTATTGTGAAACTCCAAAAATTGGATTGTTCAAAAACCCAATAAGATGCAATCACTAAAGCAGTTTTCCCTTGCGTACGACACGGAACTCTTCGTTTCGAGATGGCGATCGAACCTATTCGAAACCATCAAATGATGTTACGCTAATGCTGGATGTCGAATTTCGCCAAGACGAGGCGGAGATACTATTTCGTACCACCACCATTTGGATATTTGTTCTTGATGCCGTCAAAATCACAATCAAAGACTAGAAACGCGCATTCACAAAAGATTCTAACTCATTGGCAGTGAGTATAGTGGTGCCTTCGAAAAGAAAAAGCATCCAATCGGAACGAAATTAACATTCTGGTGGCTCACAATACCACCCGCTATACATATAACTATTATATACATACAGTATATTCTGCGATCAAAACATACACTTTCTGTATAACATACATATTACATACAAAACGACTTTTTTTTTAAAGATTGTTTCTTCCATTTAAAACATTAGTTTCTCAAATATTTTATACAAAGAAACAAGATTTGATTACATCTCTAATTTGAGTACGTCGAAAGCAAAAGCACCGCCAAGTAGCGAAAATTCGCCGATTGTCGGAATAATCGGCTGGGATATGTTTCGCGAAAGCCGCCAGTCCACTTGTTTCAGACATCGCCCAATGACGTCTATTATGGAATACTGTAAGTTTACCGTCTTACTCCTCTATTCCGACAAACCTTGTCATCATTATCTGGTATGAAAACGTATAAGTTTTGCCAGTTTTAAATAAAGTGCGAACGAGGTATTTTACATACAATATTGGTAATCTGGGAACTTTATTTGGCGATTTTCGCTTGTTTCAGGATATTTGGTTATCTGCGAGAATAAACACAGTGCTTTCGTTTTCAACGTTTCCATAAAACTCCAAATAACAATTTCCCGGATAAATATTTTTTTCTCATCTAATAATAGCAATTTAAAAAAAAAACAAAAAAAACTAGATTTTCCGTAACAGTTTTTCCTCTTGAGCTTTTTCAGGTGTCACAAACAGTTTTCATCTTCCTCTTTTTCAATATCACAGGCTATTTAAAGAAAACCAAAATTTCCCTTTCCTTCGGTATCCTAATATCTTCTATATCAAAATTCGATTTCGTTATGAAAAAAAAAAGAAAATTTGTATTTTTTGGTCGTTCTTCGGTAGAAATCCTATTTGCATTTCCATTATGCAGATTTTAATTTAATAGCAAAAAAATTCTTGCTTCCCCCCTTCCCCCACTTCCATGCCTAAAAGAAATTTGATTGATCAGGTGGTTCAGTGTAACATGATTCGAATGTTTCATTTTGATTACAAATATATCCATTGCATTGTGAATGTAAAAGTACATTTGGCGAGAAGATGCCTTATCGAAGCATACGCCAGCTATAGCCAAAAACTGAGGAATCACCGGTTTCAAAATATAGTATATTGACGGCAGACGACAGCGATAAACAATAGTGAATCGTCTGTTCCAATATGAAGTATACAAAACAGCAGACGACAGCTTCTAGCCATAAGCAATAGAGCCCTCTCTGTTTAATTCTCACTCTGTTTTAAAATGCAGTATACATATTTACGGTAGATGATAGCCATAAACAATAGAGAATCGTCTGTTGAAAAATACGGTATGTTGACAGCAGACGACAACCATGGCCCTGAACAATAAAGAATCAATCTATGTTCAAATACATAGTGTATTGACAGCAGATGACAGTCATAAACAATAGCAGTGAATTGTCAATTCCAATATGAAGTATAACAGCAGACGACAGCTTCTAGCCATGATCAATAGAGAATCGTCTGCTCTGAAATACAGACGACAGTCATAAACAATGGAGAATCGTTTGGTTAAAATACAGTATACTGACAGCAGACGACAGCTATGAACAATAGGGAATCATCCGTTCTAAAATTCAAGTAGTTGACATCAGATAACAGCCATAGCCATAAGTGATATACATAAATGATATATATATTGACAGCAGATATCAGCTACAACCGTAAACAATGAAGAATCGTCCGCTCAAATGTACATTGACAGCCGACGATGGCTACAGCCATAAACGATGACGAATCGTCTGCCAGCACATGACATTCACAATAAAAAGTCGTCTGCCTCAATGCATATTGACACCAGATGATAGCTATCGTCGCAAACAATCATACCAAGCAACTGCCCTAAACGGTACCAGCAGCAGGATGATTGGCCCTGGTTGTGAAAACCGAAAAAAGCAGTCAGCAGCAGATGATGGCTATAGCTTGGAAAACCACGAAATATCGTCGCAACCACGAGATGCGAGTAAAATATAAAAGCATTGCCGAGAGAGACGTTGGCAGTCAAACTACATTAAAACACATCGCAGATGGACAATGTCCAAGTGTTTTTAAAAGTCTAATTATAAAACAACAAATCACAAAGACGATGAGGAGTGACTAGATAGTGACTACAGAGTAATTAATTTTAGCTGGAAGGGATGTCGTATATCAGGGTTTTAAAAAAATATCACTGAATATTAATGAAATAATTTTGAAACTGTGTCGCTATCTCGTGGTTGCGAGAGTATTTAACAGAAATAATGTTATATAGAAACATTTTGCCCCTTGAATATCGGCGAATGTAATGACTTAACAATTTGCGGAATAAAAGCTTTTCATCACCAAAAAAAAAAGACTAGTTTCCTCAACGACAGTAGATGGCGCCAGGCATATCATACGTGCAAAATTACGGTAAAACTACACATACGGTGCCATATAATGTATTATACATCCAAACAACAAGCTAAACACACATACAAGCGTATAAAAAAGGCAGTTTCTTTTTTCTTTTTTTTTGTTTTCTCGCAGTGAATTTCTCCTCCTTTGCTCCAAGTTCCGTTCATAAAAATAATTTGTTCCACAACCATTTTTTTTTTCTCGAATTCATCTGTTCCATGGAACAAGAATAAATCGCTTTTTTTTTGTTGTTGTATTACAAAGCTTGGCACAAGTCACACACGCCACCGATATCGACAGACACAGTTTCTAGATCCGAAATACTTACGATAACGATAACAATCAATAACACGTTTTCATGCATCCATGCAGTTGGTCACACATCTCGTCTATTATTGGAACGAATCCATGTCTTGCCTCGAACCGAAGACAGAATCAGTCAATCAAAATCGAAACATCGAGAAATAAAACCAAAAAGAAAGTAAAGTATTTGCGTCGATGCCAGAAAATTCAAAGAAACTACACCAAAATACTCCGACACGTTGGTAGTTTGTATCTTCTCTTCCAGAAATATCGGTTATAGTGTCTGTCTTCTGCTTCTCCTCCTACAAAATAGGTGGCAAGAAAGTTCCAGAGTCTGCGAGTGGGTCTGGCAGCTGTAAGTCGTCGTTGTCGTCTGCGTCTCGGCGGAGAACTATAAAGATAAGAAGCGAATCAATTAATCAACACAGCTATGGAATGGAATTCGCACTATTATGTAACAGATGTTAATGGGGGTAAAAACAACCGATTCCAGACTAGTTTCTGTGTCGTCTGGCTGTTTCACGTAGACTGGCGTGACCATATTTCGTCGAGACGAAAACGAGATATTACGAGACCTCATTGCCGATCGCTGCTAAAACATCCCAAAAAATATTTTCCGTTCTTCAAATAAAATCTGGAAAATAACGGGCTGAACTTCATTTGCATACCACTACTCTCACAAATTAGCCCTGTAATTGGTGATTTTATACTATTTCTTCCGGATTATGTCGTCACAAGTAAAGGCACGAAGATAAAATACGGGACTTTCACAGATTTGTTTACAGAACGACAACTGACACTGATTCAAGCAGCGACTCAAATATACAGGGTGCGTAGTAAACAAAGTATGACATTTTACTGGCGAACGTTGATCCTACAGGTGTACTTCTAGTTAGAAAAACGACGTGTAGTACTCAGATATGGCGTTAATGTTTCAAGGGGTTGCATAGTTATTACTAAATAAAAAAAAATTTATACAGTTCCCCGTATGCCCAAAATTCGATTAGAAACTTGTTGCTCTGTCTCTTCTGATGCCAAACTTCCTCGTTTCAATGTTTGCTGATTTATTCGAAAAACGGAAAATTTGGGGAAAACAACTCTAAATGCGGAAAACCCGTTTTACCCGCATTTAACGTTGTTGTTTTTTTTCCTGAAATTTCTACCGTTTTTCGAATTTGAATATCTCAGTGAATATTGCACTTAGAAACGTGGAATTTTTTTTTTCTGTTTTCATCAGGAGAGACAGCGCAACAACTTTTTAATTTGGTTTATGGGGCACACGAAGACTGTATAAAAAGTTATTTTTTTATGTATTTTAATAGCCCCTCGAAACATGAAAAAATGATATATCTGAGTACACATGTTATTTGGAAACTTTTTCTAACTAGAAGTGTACCTCTAGGATCAACGGTCCACCAGTAAAATACCATTCCTCCTGTTTGCTATGCACCCTGTATACAAAAATACGCTAATAAAGAGAGCTTGCGTGAAGTTTTCTTCTCCCTCGCACACTTTCTGTTTGGCGAGCTTCCTTATAATCACACGGAGGTTAAATCTCCAACAATCTCGCTTGATCCCGTTTCTTCCCGTACCATTAACAACTTTCATGACGTCATCGAAACAAGGGCGTTGTCGCCAAAATCGTCACCAACTTGACAATTCTTCAAATTAATTTTCTGGGAGAGAATTCGTATTGAGAGCACGACCCATATTTTAGTAATACAAAAACAACGCCATTACAGGCAAAAATGGCCAACGAGGTGGCCGAGAAAAGATGCCCACAACAAATATGGATGTCGTACACTTCAAGAACACAGCAACCCAATTAAAAGTACAATTACAAACAATATACAGGGTGATTATAAAAAAACTATCCCGACATATGGGCCCCTAACTACTATACCATTCACAGAAACTGAATGAAATTTTGGCATAAGGTATTTTGAGGTATGCGCTCAAGAATGATATGGAAAACAACAGTGTCACTCTAACAGTTACGGTTACAGTGAGAAAATTTCGAAAATATCAAATGGCAACACCAAGTTTTTTGTATTGGAATGTGATCTCCATTGTGAAAAACCCTAAATAGCGTTCGAACGGCAGCATGAAAATCACCGGCGGTAGATAGGCTAAAAGTGAGGGCAACCAATAAGGACAGAGAAGCAGCATAAAATAAAGCATTTTATTGTGTTTCACAAATTTTCCACATGGACTTCTGGAGGACTAATCAGGCTGGGATCTCAGCCGAAGAAACGGTGTGACGAATGAAACGAACATTAATGCTCTGGTGCACGGCAAAGTCCTTTTTACTTTTTCCTTGCCTAGCTCCGGGGATTTTCGTGCTACTGGTGCCATTCCAACGCTATTTAGTGTTTTTCAGTATGGAGATCGCATTCCAATACAAAAAACTTGGTGTTGCCATTTGATATTTTCGAAATTTTCTCACTGTAACCGTAACTGTTAGAGTGACACTGTTGTTTTCCATATCATTCTTGAGCGCATACCTCAAAATACCTTATGCCAAAATTTCCTTCAGTTTCTGTGAATGGTATGATAGTTAGGGGCCCATATGTCGGGATAGTTTTTTTATAATCACCCCGTATATACACGATAAAGTGTATACACAACGCCCACATAAAGAATACTTATGTTTTTTTTTGTCTTATTCTAAGTATGGATAGCTTCTCAATTTACCCCAACATGTTTATCGTATTTCTTTTTAAACGTGTCAATTGTGTTACAATTTACTACCTCCGGGGGTAAGCTATTCCATTTATTAATAACCCTATTAGAGAAAAATTCCCTGCAACACACACCATAACCTCGCATTGTCCGTTACCAATCGATACTGGTGTCCCCTTGTAAAAGCAGTCGATCGACGGTGCACTAATAATTCATGGTCCATCATATCCATCCCATTGAAAATTTTGAACACTTCGATCATATCTCCCCGACACCGGCGTTCATCCAATACAGACTTCATTTTTTGAATGTGTTTACATTTAACTTAAGCCTCCCACAACCTCACAGGGGACAGAGCGGGGGCCACGTTTAGTGTTTGAATAACTTAAGCCCCGTGTGCCAATAAGGACACGCGTAGCTCTTCTATGCACCCTTTCAACCAAGTCTATGTCCTTCTGTAGGTATGTTCTCCAAAACCTTACAGCATACTCCAGTCCAGGACAAACTAAGCCTCGGAAAAGCGGAAGAATGACTTTAGGAGAACGCGAAGAGACCCTCTTGAAAATGAAACCGACCATTCTATTCGATTTCTTCACCACCGCTGAACAATGTTCAGAAAACATAAGCCGCTATTCAATGAGAATTCCCAAATCGGTGACCCTAGTTGCATCCGGGATAGTGACACCATTCAACTCGTAAGAGAACCGTGGGTTGTTGGAACCAAAATGAGCGACCATGCACTTGTCAACGTTAAACGTCATGGTCATGCTCCATTCATTGCCCATGCTGCAATCCTGTTTAAGTTGGTCTGGAGCAACTCCCTATCGCTTTGATTCCCGACTACCCCCATTAGCTTCACGTCGTCTGCGAATTTGCTAGCAATCCCATCAATACCTATCTGATACCCATATCATCTGGTGCTGGTGCTTTTCTTGCACATACATTTTTTAGAAGATTTAGGACCTCCACGTCTTCCACTTGAATATCGTTGAGGATTTTATTACCCCATAACGACGTGAAAAAGTCATTTAAAGTACTACGCATGCCTACATCGCTCTCTACCCCTACCGAGAGGGGGGGGGGCAACTGTACCTTTACATCCATTATTGACGTATCTAAAAAATGATTTTGGGTCAGAACCAATGTTATCTGCCAACCTAGATTCAACTTCCTTTTTACTATCCCTTATCGCTTTCTTCAACGCTCTTCTTTTATCAGTTAACAATGATAGGTCACCTAGTCCACTTTTATACTCTCTGAATGACCTTTTATTTTCAAAATAAAGGTTACGCACACTATCCGGGAACCATAGGGGGCGCGATGTACAAACACGCCTTTTTGGAACAAAGATGTGTAAGAAAGATTAATCCCCACCGTTTCCCAAGATTCTGTATGGCTATAAGATCCAGGTCCTCCACAACTATCATAGTTTCTAAAAAATCTTTTTTATTACCCAAGCTCCTAGCGTTAATCATTTTAATTTAACACATTTTAATTTTCCCTGTGATTTAGTGTCAATCGAGAAGCCATCCAAATCCGAGCTGGGTAATTCCCCGTCAATACTGTTGCTATTATCATTAACTAACCCGCATTCCCGTCTACGTGGTCTGGCAGTAAAAAAACCTGCCACTGTGGTGGTCGAGTGGTCATAATGACGGACTCGCATCGCGAGGATCCGGGTTCGAACCCCACCGTTGCCATAGTGGTGGTCGGCTGAAGTTGGTTTCCTGTGGTTCCCAACTTCGAGGCGCAAATGCGAGCCGATCTCCCCATTAAAAAGTCTCGCCACAGAGAGCAACAGGCCTACAACGATTAATTATTCAACCATTACACTTCACTCATAGTTAGAAAAACTGGTGGCAGATGGCAGCACTACAAATAACAAGCATTACACAGAAACAAACTTTACGTCAGGTTTAACTACACGTACACTCACATTCCCGCATGTACCAATTCGTTAGAGGTTCCGCAGAGGAATATGGACGAGGTACATGTGTGGTTTAGTAGTAGTAGTAGTAAAAAACCTGACCTAAGCCTATCGTAAAACCTCAAAGACCCCCTTCTAATTCAGATGAATCCCATCCCACCGAAGCCACCTATCGGTAAATGCGGAAAGTTCGAAGAACGTGACTTAAGTGAGGAGCAAATGTCCTTCAGCCCTAAATTGAAATGGTGGATCCTACTCCTATACCCCTACTACCCCTTGGCAATACTGGAATCACCGCTACATCTGAACGCCCCTCCCGAGCGGATAATAGTAAGTCCCGGCACTCACAGAGACTCACTAATATCCGCTTCTACCCGATTCATTCCCACCCACAGGATTACTCGCCCGGGGAGCTTTCAACGATGGAAAACGTCTCGAACGTTGCTAATCTTACAGCAGCGCTCGAAAACCCGAAAATTCCTACACACTCTGTTCCCAAACTATAGAATCACCGGTGATTAAACTCCTATCACTATCCCCCCCTACCTCATCCACGACCACCCATTCGCCCTCTAAACTGTCGTTGGAAGTGGAGATTGCTTCTTCATCAACAGGTGGCTCGACGACAAGCGGCTCCGCTTAACCGAACCGTCTAGAACCCTAACTTTTTCCCTTAACGCTTCGAACTCGAGTTCCAACCTTGCCTTATCTAAACAGCCCTTACACTTGAAACTATCAGCTACTATCCCCCTAGATCAGGGAAACCTCCCGTCGCAAGCTCTACACAACACTAGTCGAGGTCGAGGCATACTAACACTACTGCTAAAACTAGATAATAATACTTAAAAAATAGGAAAATGAGAAACATTAGCAGGAAATTAAAATAACGTAAAATACATTACAATGCGAAATAATAACACACAATCTATACAAATAAGGAAAACACCGTAAAAAAGACGAGAAAGACGAAAACAGGGACATCGAAAACAAGGGACTAGTTCAGTGAGTGTCCTAAAGTGTTTGCAAGCATATCAATCACCAAAAGAGTGACTAATTAGAGCGCAGGCGTAGGCCAGTAAGTAACTAAAAGATCGACCTAGATTATATGTGGGCATAGGAGTATGACCCAAAAATAAAAAAAAACACGCTAAGTAAAACTGACGATAACGAAGAAAACAGACGCAAAATGGCGCACTGACGTGACAGATAATCCTTCGATAATCCCTCGGCAACGGTTCCGTATGAAACTACTGTTACTGGTCGGCGAGCGGAGCGCAATAAAAGCATCCGATCCCTACCGCGGTCAAGACGAGAAGTCATTATCACCTTGGCTGCGGTAAGAACACTCCTCCAATTATTAAATATTATGTATCAAATTTTCCAGGGATATTTCTTGAATTTTTATCATTGCAATTAGGATGAAGCTTGTGTTTTTATGCAAACTGCATTACGATAACTACGACTGTTAATAAAAATATTTAGCATTTTCAATGCTTCCCACCCCTCTACGTGAAATACACTTCTCTGCCATCTGTGTTCCATATTTTCAAGTGATGATAGTAAAGGTGTGCATGAGTTTTCCTGTTATCTAAGTATCGTGTTGAAAGTCTGTCTGCTTTCTACGAAGAGACTTACTCAAATCGGAGACCGGCTCGCATTCGCACCACGAAGTTGGGAAAACAGCAGAAAATCAACTTCAGCTGACCACTAAAATACACTACGAGATCTCATCATGTTGGATTCCCCCCCCCCCCCACCACCAATATCTCAGGAGTACACAAGGTTGAAAGCTGAAAGCCACTGGTTTAGACGATTGAACGGTTGGGACCGGGCTCACATCATCGACGAATCAGATCCGTCTACCCACGTAACGATAAGGAACGTCTTCTGAAAATTGTCCTAGCAACTTTCTGATCAATTTCACGAAACTAAACAACTCTAGCGATCGCTTGGTGACTTCTGAACTCGGTGTAGAAGCATAATATCATAATTATACGAACACTAGTGACAAAAAGGATCCTACGGGTAAGCTTGTGCAGATAAGGGAGTGCTGAAAAGTGGTGAAAGGAAGGAGGTGGTTGTTGAGACTAAACTGGTGGTGCTTCGTGGCATGGTTCATGCGTAGGCTGATCATACGTCCTGTATTCCCGGGCCATTCCCTTATTTTCTCTAGAAAATATGGTCAGCCCATTCATGCATAACTTCTGGGAGGGGTGCCGTGTTTTGTTTTCTGTGTGGAATGGTGGATATTTTCTAATAACTCTCTAATGTGCCGTAGAAGGGTTAAGGGACTGATCGCTCTTACGGATTTCGTCAGGCAGGCTCATGTGCAGAGCCGTCGAAGACATTGCCTTAAGAGTGTTCCTGCCTTTAGTCGATAACCTCGAAGACCTGCGCAGCGATCCCGTATCTATATGTACGATAACAACAAGACACAAATCAATGGGCAAACAATAATCTCGATCCCAACGACTGACTCCCATGTAATATTAGGAGACACACATATTTACCCGTCTCGATCTCCTTGAGGGACAGCGACTGCATGAAGCGGGAGCTCCTGGAACTTTCCTGCCTGTGACCCAAGAGCCAATTGTGTTGGAGGGCTTCGTCCGGGTTCATCCTAAGTGTCGGGTTCCAGCTGCAACAGAAACAAAAAACAAAAAACGATGATTATGCATTGAAAAGAAATCGTCCGTTTGAAAAGAGTGAACGAGCATACACACAATCTTTAGCCCGGTGAGGTGGGGGGGGGGGGGAAGGGGTGATCAAACTTGAGGAATGAATGGTCAAGAAAATTTTTGGAATGGGAGAAAGGCGGCAAATAGACAAATGTACGAAATAAACATTATGGAAATTGAATTTTTGTCGAAACTCACCAGTGGAGAAACACGAATGGTTGAATATTGCGAAATTTTGCATTTTTAAGAACTATTTATTTAATGGTATTTGTTTATATAAACAAACCACAGGGATTCATTCCTACGGGGACTCGTTTTTGTAGTGCTTTTGCAAATATTTTCTTGCATTACTTTGAAAACAAAATTTAATTTCTCTTAATATTACTGGTTTCAGATACATTGGTGATTTAATAATCTTCAACTGCAACAACTTTCACGAAATCAGCCAGCAAGTCTATCCTAGCACATTAAATCTGAAAAACAAAAACTAATCACAACAACAATCAAGCTGATTTCCTTGACTTAAAAAAGTTTCTCGCATCAAACATATCTGTAATAATGCCAACGATTTTCAAAATGCATTTAAGTCTCAAAATAATCTTAATATGCAACAGGTTTTCTCTCTCCTTACACCTTGGACTTACTTCCTCCTCACACCAATAACTTTAACTGTTCACTTTGAATTTGAACCCCCACAACTAGGACTAGCACATGGTATGTACTTGCACCTTCTGTATATATTTAGTATATCTTATTGTCTGCAACTCCGACTTGACACGAAAACATGTTTGACTTTATTTTCTCTGACTTTTGAATTCAATGGTACTACAGCAGAACGTCGGGGGATCGAGCATCTATTTAGGCTATGGACGCCAGGAAATGCTCTCAGAAACGTTCTGTGTTAAGCCAATGTCAGGGTGTTCCTCTCCTCCCCCCCCCCCGATGAGAACCCTAGACATTGGCTATGACTAGGCTAGCCATACGTCCCATATTTCCCGGAACAGTCCCGGTATTTTTTGTTTCTCTGGCCGTCCCGACTTTTTTGGTAAAAGTGTCCCGGTTTTCCCGTTTTTCACATGAAGTCTACTTGAATTTTTATTCTCTATTGAAATTATTTTTCAACTCATAAGTTATATTAATATTCTTATTTGTAGTTGTAATTATCACAATCTCCCACATTTGTCTTGGTGAACGTTTTCTCTTCGTGGAATTCATTTTAATCCACTGCAATTTGCAGTAATGCTTCATTTCCCGCCATTGTGTTTTTTTTCGTAATTTCGCCAATATTTGGCGACTTTGTTTAGCATTGGCGTTGTTTTTGGCGATAATTGGTGATGTCCAGTATTTTCCCGTATTTGGAATCTCAATCTTCCGTATTTCTCTCGTGGAAATATGGTCAGCCTAAATATGACTTTTTCATTTTTGAATTCTTCGATTTCTTTTTGAAAATTTCTTTTTGAAATTTTCATTGTTCATATATTTTTTGCTTTCCAGTTCAAATAATTAATTTGTTTTCTGTTTTCATATAAAAAAATGATATTTTAACAATATGTATATATATATATATATTTGTGGTCATGGGAGTGACAATAAGGGTGACCTCGCATGAGAGTGACCTAGAGAGCGAGTTGAAGGTCAGTCAGTGATTTAGATAATGTGTGAACGTGGGGGCGATCAAAAGAGTGACCTAGAGAGTCTGTGAACATGGGAGTGATCTAGGAAGTGTGAGCCGGGTCAGTGAAAGTCCAAAAGAGTAACTTGTAGAGTGAGGAATCACGTCAGTGAGTTACCAAAAGAGTGATAACGTAATTGAGTGGTCAAGAAAATTACACAAGAATCAGAGAAAGGCGGTAAAATTCTCATAGTCCACCATAAATCCACCTCTGCTGGGGCCCCCACATCCTAGAATGAGGCACCGCCTAAGTACCCCCAGGCCCCCACAAGGGCGGGGCTGACATTGCTCTAGCCCGGGAGTCCGAGATGTTTTTGTTTTTCACACTATAAATTTATAATGGGGAAAGTCTGACTTGAGGAAGGCCGAAGATCCCAGCCTAGGAGCAGGGCCGTCCTAAAAGCATCATGGGCCTCCCAGGCCAAGTGATTATCCTGAGACCTTGCCTGCCAATTTACGTGCTTAGCTCGAAAATTTCAACCAAATATTATTTTTATGAGACCCCCCCCCCCGGGCCGTGCCTGGGTGGGTCCCACGTGTTAAAACGGCACTGCTCAGGATCCCTGCTGACGTATGTGGGCGGGGGCATGCCCCCAGGAACGACAAAGACCAAACTCACTTGAGGCATCTGTTGAGGAAGTCGACGAAATCTTCGTCGTCGCAGCCGAGGGCAGTGGTCAGCGGCTTGGACGAGGGCCTCCTCTTCTTGCCTTTGCTGTTGGTCGTCGATCGAGGGTGGCCCTTGGAATCTGCGGGGTTGGGGGGCAACGGATATCAATGAGCATGTGCAGTTTATTTAACACTCGGTTTTTATGTTTCCGCAGAGTATATGTGATATGCTCACCGAAGAACAGTCTCCTCCTCGTGGACATGTCGAGGACCGAAAGTGGCGGGGGTCCGAGCACCTCCATGATGCAGGCCAGCTGATCCGCTTCGTTCTCTCCGGGAAACAACGGCAGGCCCGTGTAGAGCTCGGCCAGGATACAACCCAGGCTCCACATGTCGATCGCTGGACCGTAAGGAAGACCCAGGATGACCTTGAACCGAAAAGAAATCACTTTAGTTATCTAATTTCACTTCAGTCAATCGATATAAAATAATAATGGCGGTCAAGTTCGGGTATCGCTGGTCTGATGTGTTTCAAACCGACGAATCGTAGAGTTCCGATTTTGTGTGGATGTCACGGATCTGACGTGGTTCAACCGATGAATCGTGAAGTTCAGATTTGCGTGTGGGTGTCGTGGGTCTGACATGTCAACGAATCATAAATTCCGATCTGTGTGTGCATCGCGGGTCTGACGCATTTTTTCCGATGAGTTTTAAAGTTTCTGTTCCGTGTGGGTGTCACGGGTCTGACGCGTTTTAGCCAAGAAATCGTGAAGTTTCAATTCCACGCGAGTGTCACAGATCTGACGCATTTTTTCCGATGAATTTTAAAGTTTCGGTTTCACGGGTCTGACGCGTTTCAATCAACAAATTCCAAAGTTCCGAATCTGCATGGGTGCCATGAGTCTGACTTGCTTTAGTCAGTGAATCGGAAAAAAAAAACCGATTTCGCGTGGTTTTCACGGGTCTGACGTGTTTTAATCAATGAATCGGAAGAACCGACTTAGTGTTGCTGTGACGGGGGTCTGACCAACAAATCGCGAAGTTTCATTTCGATGTGGGTGTCACGGGTCTGACTTGTTTTTACCGACGAATAGTGAAGTTTCGGTTTTATGTGGGCATGGGCGGAGATACGGGGGGGGGCGTGGGGCGGAAAAAGCGTCAAAGGTGGAGTTGGCTGATCTAATGTATATATGAATTGACATCATCATCATCATCATGCCCCCAGCAATAGTGACTGCGCCCCCCCCCCAGACTTCCAAGTCTATCTCCGCCTATGCATGTGGGTGTCACGGGTCTCACGTGTTGTCACCGACAAATCGTAAAGTTCTAATTCTGTGTAGACGTCACAGGTTTGACCTGTGACATAAGCGATAGCTCGTAAAGTTCAGATTCCGTGTGAGTGCCATTGGTCTGACGTGTTTGAATCAACGAATCGGGAAAAACCTATTTCGCGCGGGTTTCACGGGTCTGACATGTTTTTCCGATGAATTGTAAAGTTTCTATTATGTGTGGGTATCACAGGTCTGACGTGCTTCAATTGACAAATTCTAAAGTTCCGATTTTTTGTGTGTGTCACTGGTCGGACCTGTCGTCAAATAGAAAAATTCAGATTCTGGATGAGTGTCATGGGTCTGACGTGTTTAAATCGACAAACAGTCAAGTGGGTCTGATGGGTCTGACGTGTTTAAATCGACAAACAGTCAAGTGGGTCTGATGGGTCTGACGTGTTTTAAGCGACGAATCATAAAGTCGTGATCCACGTGGGTGTCATGTGGTTGTTTCAATCGACCCGAAGAGTCAGAAAAGGGCAGAGATTGTCTTCAACACTTTCGCGAGTCACGAGCACCGTTCATGCCTATCATCACGAGAGCACCTCTATGAAAACTTTGACATGATTATGCTCGCGCCAACACAATGGTGAATATTCTTGAAGGCAGCTTTAATCGGTTAAAACTGGTTATGACGTTGGTCATACCTCGCGAGCGCGATATTGAGAACAAGCATCGAGCACCCTGTTAGGGTATGAATGCCCGAGTGATCAATAGAACCATAAAGCGTTGTTTAAAATGTAAGTATGAATCGTAATTCAATATGAGGAAAAAATAAAATGGTTGAACATACCTCAGGCGACCGGTAAAACCTCGACTGAATGTAAGTATACACCCTCTGGTGGGTGAAACAGGAACTTCCGAAATCAATGACTTTTATGGAATTGGCACCTCGCTGCTTCAGAAGGATATTCTCCTGCAAAAACAAAGGAATTGTACACTCGTATATCAAAATAGCGAAGAACGGATGCAGATGAATACAACACCGGGTCCACTCCTACAGAATTAAGGAGAGCGAAAACCGGTTTTGCGTTGTTTGCTACATGCAAAAACCCTGTTTTCTGGTGTGGCTACGCAAAACCGGTGTTGGGGACACGGCTACGCAAAACCCAGTTTTGGAGTGTCTTGCGCGAAAATTGGTTTTGCGGTGTTTCCATGCAAAACCCTGTTTTATGGTGTGGCTACGTAAAACCGGTGTTGGGGGTACGGTTACGCAAAACCCAGTTTTGGAGTGTGGCTACGCAAAACCCAGTTTTGGAGTGCGGCTACGTAAAACCGGTGTTGGGGATACGGCTACGCAAAACCCAGTTTTGGAGTGTCTTGCGCGAAAATTGGTTTTGCGGTGTTTCCATGCGAAACCGGTGTTGGGGGTACGGTTACGCAAAACCCAGTTTTCGGAGTGTCTTGCGCGAAAACCGGTTTTGCGGTGTTTCCATACAAAACCCTGTTTTATGGTGTGGCTACGTAAAACCGGTGTTGGAGTACGGTTACGCAAAACCGGTGTTGGAGTACGGTTACGCAAAACCGGTGTTGGAGTACGGTTACGCAAAACCCAGTTTTGGAGTGTCTTACGCGAAAACCAGTTTTGCGGTGTTTCCATGCAAAACCCTGTTTTATGGTGTGGCTACGTAAAACCGGTGTTGGAGTACGGTTACGCAAAACCCAGTTTTGGAGTGTGGCATGAGCGAAAACCGGTTATGCGGTGTTTCAATGCAAAAACCCTGTTTTGTTGTTTTGCTGCGAAAAACCGTTGTTGGGGGTACGGCTACGCAAAACCCAGTTTTGAAGTGTGACTTACGCAAAACCGTTGTTGGGGGTGTGACTACTCAAAAACCTGTTTTGGAATGTGGCTACGCGAAAATATGGTTTTACGGTGTTTCCATACAAAAACCAGTTTTCTGGTGGCAAAAACAGATTTTGGAGTGTGGCTACGCAAAACCGGTGTTGGGGTGTGGTTACGCAAAAATCGCTAATGGGGCGTGTGTGTGGCTATACAAAAACTAGTTTAGGGGCGTGGCTACGTGAAATCGATCATTAAAATCTCCCGCGCTGTGCAACCAGATCTCAGAACCAGTTTTTTGCTGTGCGGAATTCTGCTGGTGTGGACCCGGCTTAAGACTATCAAAAGACAATTACCGGTTTCAGGTCGCAGTGTATGATGTTTTCCCTGTGCAGGAGTCTCAGGCACTGCACCAGTGAGAAAGCGAACCTACGTATCAGGGTCAAGCAGATACCTTGGTAGTTGTTTTTCTTCAGCAGCTCGTACAAGTTCAGCCTGTATGTAAGAGAGATTACAACTTGTTAACATATATCTCATCCTCTCCTCAAAAATTGTTCAGGGAAGGTGCTCAGTGCTCACGAAAGAGAAAATCGCGAGAGATCAGAGAGTTACTCACCCCATGAGTTCGAAAGCGATGCACAAGTGATTCCTGAAATAGAAATGGCACAACATCTTGATCATGTTGTAGCTGCCGTCTCTATCCTTCCGGCACAGGTGCTCCAGGATTCGGACCTCGACTAGCGCTTGTTGGTGGAACCTTCGAATGAAAAAAAAAGGGGGTACATTTATTTTTACTTTAAGCGGCAATTAGAAATCCCTACCTCCCCCCTCAAAATACCGTATCATTTTTAATGAGAAGTTGGCTGTCCTCCTATTTCCAGCAGGTGTAGACTAAGGGGTATAGGGGGAAAGTTCTCCATTGAGAAATCAACTTTACAAAACATTTGGGTTTGTCAATGTTGAAATAAGAGGCCTTTATGGAGGCGAGATATCTCGTCATTGCCGCTTAAAGGGTTAAAAAAAGTAATATATTAAAGGATGACGCTATTTTTGTTATGCTTTATTGGTATAAAGGTGCTCAACCTTATAGGGAGCGCGGGTGACTTCATATGGTTTGGAAATGCGTCGCAAGCCAATCCCGTGATCTAGAAATGTTCTGCGAACCATTCAAGAGATTTGCAAGTGTACCGCAAGTCGTTTAAATGATCGGGAAATATACCATTGCCAGTTTAGTTGATCTGTAAATGCACCACGGGCTACTTTAGTGATCTGGAATTGTGGTATGTGTCACCCAATCGATCTGGAAATGCGCTCAAGTTCTGGCCATTCAGCTTGCGTAACTGATTTGGAAGTGCGCTTGCTTACGAGATCTGATAATGCACTTCGTGTCGCTTAAGTGATCTGCAATGCGCTTGCTCAAGTGATCTGGTCATTCCGCTTGCTTAATTGATCTGGAGCTATTGCACCACTTGAGTGGTTTGGTTATTTCTCACGCGGCCACATCCGATGACTCCGAGGGCCACTGGTTGGACGTTTATGCTTTAGTCTTTACTTTGAGTTACCTGGCTAAGAAGTCCTTCTGAGCTGTCTACAGCCTGAACTGGTTCATCAGAAAATTATAAAACTTCAGGAACGTCTTAATGGAGGGATGGGTTGAATTTTTTTGATGCGTCCTTTAAATACTGAAAATGTCCGCAGTGCTTTTGGAGCGGAATCACCGCGTTCGTGCGAAAGAGTTTCACCCAAAGAGTTCACAAGAAAAGAGCGCACGTTCTTGTAATATAAACGTCGTGCTCTATGGTGAATAACAACTTGAGCAGTTTGGTCACGTGTTTGCTAGAACGTGTGTTACAGGGTGTTCTGCAATTCGCATGAACACCCTGTAGCGGTGAATTTGGGAACTTATTTATTTTGTTCTCACTTTCTCTTCCCTATTATTTCATTGAGACATTACCAAAGTTCCGTACTTTTCTGAAGAACGGTTACAATTGTAAGCAGCTCAGAAGGTGATGGGCAAAGGACTTGAAGGGAGAACTGCAAGAGTGCTAAGTGATGGGGAAATAGACTTGAAGGGAGAACTGCGAGAATGTTAAGTGATGGGAAAAAGATGGAGACGTGAAGGAGAACTGTCCGAACGCGAAGGTGATGTGAAAACGACTTGAAAAGTGAAGATGGTGGGGGAAAGATCTCAAACGGTAACTAGCACAAAAGTAAGACGACGTAAAACGGACTTGAAGGAGAGCTTGTCGGAAAGTGAAAGCGATTGGGAAGTAGTTCGAAGGGGAGAAACCTTCGGAAAATGCAGAGAATGTCCAAAACGACTAGAAGAAGAACCGATGGGAAATGAACTCGAAGGGGGAAATATCGGAAAGCGAAGGTGATGGAAAAACGACTTGAAGGAAAACCGACGGGAAGTGAAGACGATGGGAGGAATGGACTTGAAGAAGCGGAAGCGTCAGAGAGCAAAATTGACGGGAAAATGACTTGCAGGAGAACCGATAGAAAGTAAAATCTATGGGAAAGGGACTTGAAGGAGAATTGACGGAAAGCAAAGGCGATGGTGAAAGGACTTCAAGAGGGAGCAGTGCAAATGTGAAGTGAGAGACTCGTGGGAGAACTGCGAGAATGTGAAGTGATGAAAAAAGAACTTGAAAACGGAAGAGTATATAAAGAAGTGTTCCCAAAGTGGGCGATATCGCTCCCTGGTGGGTGATGGTATGATCTAGGGGGGGCGATAGAAGCCACGGGTATAACATATGATCCTTGTGGGTTCGAGGGGGGAGGCGATGAAAGAAAAAAATTTCTTAAGAAGGGGGCGATGGAACTCAAAGTTTTGGAAACTATAATATAAAGTAATGAAAAATGACTCGAAGAGGGGAAACTGCGGAAAATTGAAGTGATTGAAAAAGGGGGACTTGACGGAGAGCGAAGACGTGATTTTTCGACGGACCCCTCTTAGGTTGCCTTTATTTCCCCCCCCCCCCCCCCCTACTGGCTCTGCGTACGAAATCAGGTTCTTCAATCGAATTCTCTCAAATATGGTTTATCGCTTCTAAAGCCCCAGTCCCACGATTACTTCGTACGCGACGCAGGGTATAAGATAACTAAAGTAAAAGATGATAAAAAGTCTTTGTTGGACGTAAACCGCAAAAACCACAGCCGGCGTCTGGACTTGTCCGCACAAGTAGGGGATTTCCTTCACGCCGGCTGTGGTTTTTGCGGTTTACGTCCACAACAAAGACTTTTTTAATCATCTTTTACTTTAGTTATCTTATACCCCTGCGTCGCGTACCAAGTAATCGCGGGATTGGGGCTTAAAATGCCTGGCAGTCGGTTTGGCGAAAGATTTAAGAAACAAAACCAATAAATGATCAATAGATAAATGAACTAGGGATGGCACGAATAGTGATTTGGCCGAATATCAGTTTTCTAAAAATTCATCGCAATCTATATACAGTATATAAAATTGATTTTCTGTGTGTCTGTGTGTGTGTGTGTGTATGTTCTCTATACAAATCTACAATTTTAGATCGATCGTCACCAAATTTTGCATATATACCAAATGGGACCCGACTTGAACGATAGGCTACTTTAAAATTTCGTCAGACCAGGGCAAATGCCCCAAATGGGCAAAAGACTGTCCGGCAACAATGGTTTTTTGGGCCTCAACAATCACTTTCGGAACGTTTACTTTGGTTACCGTGGTTGCCTTCGCAATGCGTTTTAGACGTGTATATGCCTTTACAATGGTTTGTCACTTCTTTAAGGTATCCGACTACGTTGAAAACGTCATTTTTGAAGAAAATATCGATTTTTCTTTTCAAGTCTTTTATGAAAGTCCCATTCTTTGCGATTTCAAAACAGGTCTTGTTTTGTTTATATGACGCTTAGAACTGGAGTTACGCCCACTTTTGTGTAGTGATGTGTGTCCTTTTAACAACCGGAAGTGGGTATTTAAAGGACCGGAAGTGCTATAAATCCAGAGTTTTACCTATTGTTTTCAGTCTATTTTGATCAAAACCAGCAAAATTAATTTTAGAGTTATTTATTTTATTCTTCTGAAGAGAATAAATATTTCACTACAAATATTTTTTAGCAGCTGGCAACACTTTACCAACTTGAACTGGTTGTTTACATCTTTGTTTACATTTTTCGTGACCACATTATACGGGAATCTGCTCATTCTTTATAGCAATATCTTACATTTTTCACGTTTTTTTAATTTATTTATATTATTTAAAAGCTTTATTCGTGTTTTTTGGCGATGGCAAGAGCCAGAACTCGTGTTCTAAAGCGTAAATTTGCTGGAAATCAGTACAGCTCGAGCTCGTCAACAGCAAGAAAAAAAACTTCTCCAAGTGTGCCTTTGGAAACCGGAGTGGAAACTGCTAGTGCTTCAAAACTTAAAAATGTTTGTGAATTTCCAAAAAATGTGAATGCTGAAAAGTTGCAAGGGTTTAGAATTATTGACATTGAAGTGTTGCTATCGGTCGTTTCTGTGCTATTGTGTCCAACATGCTTGTCCAATAATCTGTCTCTTATAGAAGATTCCAGGTTTGGTCTCAACTCAAATTTTTCTATTTCCTGTAAAACCTGCCAATTTTCAAAAGGTTTTTCAAGCACACCAAAGCAAAACAAAAATAATGAGATAAATACACGCTTTATATACGGTCTCAGACTAATTGGAAAAGGCTTGTCAGCAGCAAAGGTTTTATGTTCCACATTGAATTTACCTTCGTTCCTTTCAAAACGAGCATTCAGATATCAAGAGAAAAAGATTCTGCATGCAGTAACAAAAGTGGCCATTAATTCCATGAAGAATGCAGCAGCAGAGATAAGTCATTGCGAAACAGCGACGACAAATGATGTCAAAGATTGTGGTGTGTCTGTTGATGGAACGTGGCAGCGGCGGGGCTATTCGTCATTGAATGGGATAGTAAGCGTTATATCTGTCAAAACTGGTAAAATTTTGGACGTGGAAATCATGTCACAGTTTTGCAGAATTTGTAAGAATCCTAACTCTAGAAAACATGAGCATATTTGTTCAAATCATAAAGGATCATCTGGCAACATGGAAGTAGTTGGGACGTATAGAATATTCGAGCGTTCTGAACATCTCAGGGGATTGCACTACAATCAGTACTTTGGAGATGGTGACTCAAAAGCTTACGAAAATGTAAAGCATATTTATGGTCAAAATTCAGTAGAAAAGTTTGAATGTATTGGTCACATACAGAAAAGAGTTGGTTCTCATTTACGTAAACTGAAGGCCACCACAAAAGGTCTCGGTGGAAAAGGCAAACTCACAGATGATTTCATAAATAAATTGCAGAACTATTATGGCATCGCCATCAGAAGTAATGCAGGAAATTTTCAAAAGATGCAAAGTGCAACTATTGCAGCATTCGCTCACTGCTGTTCATCCAGAAAGAAGCCGATGCATGGACAGTGTCCGAAAGGCCCAAAAAGCTGGTGCAAGTACCAAAAGGCTCTTTCTTTAGGAAAAAAGTTCACGCAAAGTGGAAATGGTCTTCCAGAGAACATTGTAAATATTATAAAGCCTACATATTTGAAACTTTGTAGTAAAAAACTATTGAGTAAATGCTTACATGGTTTAACTCAAAATGCAAATGAGAGTTTCAATAACGTCATTTGGATGATAATACCAAAAAATGTGTTTGTTGAGTTACAAACCCTTCAGTTAGGAGCATATGTTGCTGTAATTAAATTCAATGATGGTTTTAGAGGACTTTGCCAAGTTATGGATAAGTTGAATATAAGCAAATGCTCTTTTACAGCAGAAAAATTCATTGATTTTGACTTTGAACGTATCAGAGAGTCCAAACGACATTCACTGCCTTCCACGAAAATGGCTAGAAAAAAACTTCGAGGTGCTCGAAAGAATAAAAATCGTACCGCTGAAATGAAACAAGGTGTGATGTACAAAAGTGGTGGATTTTAGTACTTCAAACATTCCCCTACCTCAAGTAATTTAAGAATGAAAACTTTAAACGCGTTTTACAGAAAATGATATTTTTGACATTTTACTTGAGTTTGTGACATGATTTCTGAAAATCAACTCACTGTATCATTACGAAATTTTAATATGATATTGTATTATATATTGTTGAGGTTATGAACCAAAATCTAAGGTCTATCACATATACTTTTTGAATTACTGTGTTTTATAGACGAAATATTGGATGAAATTTCGAAAAATTCACATGTACATTAACGTATTTGAGTGTAACTTATGAGCATATCACACAATACTTTAGATTTTGGTTCATAACCTGTAATATCACTAGCTAAATGCACTGTGAAAATCACAAAACATTTCATTCAAAAAATTTTTTGCAATCATGTTTCGAATATTATGTGAATTTTGCCTAAAATTTGACATAAAAATGAATTTTTCATAGAAAATAACATAGGGAGACCTAAATTTGTTACTGTTTCCATCATTTCAAGACACTTTCAATCAAAAAATGTTATCAAAGTTCACTTCTCAACCATTTTATAGAAAAGTGCTCTCGAACGTAGTCGGATACCTTAATGCTGCCAGTATATTTATAATATTTATAATTTTATTAATATTTTTTTTTTGTGATAATATTTATAATAGTTTATGCTTTTATAATGGTTTGCCACTCTTTTTCGCAGTAATGAGAGCTTTTTGAATAGACGCCATAATCATCATCAGCATCACTGAGGGTCAGGTAAAGGAGGATCCCCTTAGAAATCAGTGTTAAAATATCCGATTTTACTGTAGAAATGCGAAAATTCAATGAGGTTTTTCTGCTGCATCTGTAATTTCAAAAATTGTGTTGAATTCTTGATTTTTTTTTAAATATATTGAGTTCGCTTAGAGATACGAAGCCCAGAAAATTGAATATGAAGCTATTAACCGGACCTACTTTCGAGTTGGATATTCATGCAATAACACATTGATTTCAACTTTACATTTATATGTTCTCAAGCATGAAAATTAATGTCTCCGCATTGTCTTTTAGCATTCAACTGCATAAATTCATATAATTTAGGTTGTTTTAAAATTAATTATGGGCCCGTAAAACAGGGCTGTCTTAAGAGCATCATGGGCCCCCTGGCCAGTTGGTTTTTCTGAGGTCCTACCAGGTAAATTCTAGATAATTTCGACCAAATCTAATTTTTGTGAGGCACCTCTTCCCGGATGCGTTAAGACGGCACTGCCGTAAAGTGCATCGCGCACGGAGAAATTCCACAGCTTTAGCTGAGCATTTTTGGAAGCTTAAATAGGCAGATGGATAACCTGAAGTTCAAGGGGGGGGGGGAATCGAAATACCCAGCGCCCCTTGAAAAAGGAAGAAAAATATTTCCATTTCTACGTTTCTTTAAATCCAGATTTGTTTACTTCATGAGTCACGCAGGAAGTCGCCATATTGGTTAACTTAGGTACGGTTTGTATGTCCCTCAAAGAAAGAGGGAGATATCACGTGATATCCAAAAAGCCTCATTGAAGAAAGAAAACCCGGGCAGCGCCGGGTATTATAGCTAGTTACAAATAAAATTATTGGTAATTCCAACTGATATCGAATTGTGCAATTTATTATTCAAGTAAATATGTAAAAAAATTGGTAACAAAGATTTTTATTGCCTTGATACCGACAATCAAACTTAATGGTATCTTTATATCATCAAATTTGTATCGGTATTTTAATATTACAGTTAGATACGTCCGCTAACAAAGATGATTCGTCGTGGAATCACGTTCGTTGAAGTGATTTCCCATATGTTTCTATGGAAAATCGTTCGATTAGTTTCAGGTTCTGCCCAAAATTTAAGGATAAGTTTCTTACGAAAACATCAAGGGGGAGCGCTATGAAAAATGCGAAAACTGATTGAAGGCTGAAATGAACGGCTTCAAAATTGTATGAAACGAGAAAATACAGGAAGATGAGAGATGCTGAAGATCTTATTTATTTCACACTAGCTATAATACACGGCGCTGCCCGGGTTTTCTTCAATGAGGCTTTTTGGATCACGTGATATCTCCCTCTTTCTTTGAGGGACATGCAAACCGTGTCTAAGTTAACCAATATGGCGACGTCCTGCGCGACTCATGAAAGAAATAAATCTAAATTTAAAGAAACGTAGAAATGAATAGTCCCCCCCCCCTTTTTTTTTGATGGGTGCTAGGTATTTCGATCCCCTCCCCCTGAACCTCAAGTTATCTATTTCTGCCTGTTTGAGCTTCCAAAAAGGCTTAATTAAAGCTGTGGAATTTTTTCGATGCACTTTACGGGGCCCATAACTAATTTTAAAAACTATATAAAAACTATATAAAACTATATAAAACTAATTTTTTTAAACTATATGAATTTATGCAAATAAGTATCGAAAGACAATACGGAGACATTAATTTTCATGCTTGAGAAGATATAAATAAAAAGTTGAAATCAATGTTATTACATGGATATCGAACTCAAAAGTAGGTCCGGGGCTAATTACTTCATATTTAATTTTCTGGGCTTCGTATCTCCAAGCGAATTCAATATTTCAAAAATCGAGAATTCAATTTAATTTTTAAAATTATTGATGTGGCAGGGAACCCCCCCCCCCCCACACTAAATTTCCGTATTTATGCAGTTAAATCGGCAATTTTAATAGTGATTTCTATGAGGATCCCCCTTTTCCTGACCCTCCTCAAAGCGATGATGGTGATGATTATGACGTCTATTCAAAAAGCCTCATTACTGAGAGTATATTGAAAATGTGGCAAACCATTATAAAGGCATAAACTATTATACATATACTAACAGGATTAAAGAAGTGACAAACCGTTGTAAAGGCATATACACGTCTTAAACGCATTGCTAGGGAACCACGGTAACCAGAGTAAACGTTCCGAAAGTGATTGTTCAGGCCCAAAAACCATTGTTGCCCGACAGTGTTTTGCCCGTTTGGGGCATTTGCCCTGGGCTGACGAAATTTTAAAGTAGCCTATCGTTCAAGTCGGGTCCCATTTGGTATATATGCAAAGAATTTCAGAAAGAGAAAGTGTAGGTACATGTGGGGGAAAAAAAAAGATTCCAAGGTGGTCACATGAGTTAATCGGGCTCTAGTGACAGTAATACTGATGATGATTGGTGCGAAAACTCGGCTCACGACGCAGCTATTTCATTTAAGTGCATGCATTCATATCACCGAAAATGTTCGTTAGCCGAAGCAGAAAAATCACGAAAAAGAAAAATCTGCGTTAACCAGAAAATTCGTAATCCAAGGCGTTCGTTATCCGAGGTATCGCTGTACTTACGGAATCAATTTTTTTTCAATGATTGTTTTTTTTTTTTTCATACCGAGCACAACTCAGGTCTATCGCCATAGGCAATTTACTACCTAGCGAGTTGTGCCGGAATTGTAAGTGTGTGTACCTAACAGTCTGAGTGCGTATCTAGGGTTGTGTATGATTTTTCAGTGCTGCCATCTATATCTCAGAAGTGAAGTGAGTAATGTGTAGTGACTGAATATTTGCACTGTTTGTAGGGCTGTTGCTCTCTGTGGCGAGACTTTTTAACGGGGAGATCGGCTCGCATTTGCGCCTCGAAGTTGGAAACCACAGAAAACCAACTTCAGCCGACCACCACTGTGGCGACGGTGGGGCTCGAACCCGGGTCCCCGCGATGCCTTGATTCCCGTTACTGTCAATGGACAATGTCGCCTGTCTTGTATATATATATTATATATATATGAGTGTTTATATGCTTGTATATATATGTTTATATATCTTATATATGTGTGTCTATAGTTATTTGTGGGCCCCCCTTCGTGGCCTGCTGGAGATGTGCGTACGCACCTGCCCATGTAACCTCAACTTTTTGTCTTATTATCCGCTGGTGGTCTTTTGGTGCTTAGTGCTCCGGATATTGCATCGCTCTTCCACCATGGCTCTTCCAAACCCTCTGGGTGACCAGCTTATATCCCCTATGGGGACAGAGCGGGGGGGGGGGGGCATGGTCGGTTTCGGGTCCCCGCGATGCGAGTCCGTCACTATGACCACTCGACCACCACAGCGGCTTCAATGATTGTTATAATTTTACATGTAATTAAGAAAATGTCAACCATTATTTGCTCTCAATTTTTCCGCTCTAGACGTTCTTCGCCCCTTTCAGTCGCTCAATACGTTTCTTGTGTAGGCACATCCTTCAGTTAGTGACTTACTTGTGTGACTCACTCATGCTCACTTCCACATTATTGTAGTAGGATTTTTGTTGTGCTCAGATTTACAGATATTCGGCCGAACCGAATATCCGGCAAAGGGGCCGAATAGGCCGGAATACCGATCAGCAGCCGAATATTCGTCCCATCTCTAAAATGAACCAATAAAATAAATGAGAGTGAAACTGTAATTTCCAAACCTTTTCTTATTACGTATGATCTTGATGGCGACCTGCTGATTGGTCTTGTGGTCCAAGGCTCTGATAACTTGGCCGAAGGACCCTTTACCGATCACCTCTAATATCTCATACCTGTATGATATGTGGTCATGCAATACCTAAAAGATAACGAAAACAAACAAGGTAGAGTTTTTTTCCACTGTATATATAAGGTATATATACCTAATCGATACCAATATGCAAACTTGATACCCCCACAGAATCCACAGTCGAATCCCGTTTTAACGAATACCGTTATAGCGAAATTCTCGATGTAACGAACACTTTTCTAATCCTTCAGATAAGTTTACATAAGAACAATGCGAAAACATGGAATTCCTTTATAACGAAATTTCATTTCAACGAAGCGATTTCTCCGGTCTCTTGGAGTCCGCTATAACGGGATTCGACTGTATACCTAATCGATACCATTATGCAAATTGATACCCCCCGTTATAAGTAATTGGTCTTGGTACTTACTTTGATGTAGGATCCGTTCTCGTCGTCGTAGCCACCGTTCTGAATAGCACCTTCCTCGCCTTCGATCTTGGTCGCCTCCAAACCCAGGTACCAAACCTCCGTGTACTTCCCGTCCTGTAGCTCGTGCCTCTCGTAGCTGTTCAACCTGGACCCGTAGTACTTGAGAACCTCTGCAATGACATATATATCATTACTAGAGCCCGGATTATATGCAAGTGCATATTTTGGCATTTTTTTTAGCATTAATGTGCATATAAATGCATAAAATCGAAGAATTTTCGGAATACGTGAGCCCAGATTGTGCATATGCATTTGCATATTTTGGCATTATTTTAGCATTATGCATATAAATGCATAAAATCGAAGAATTTTCAGAATACGTGAGCCCGGATTATATGCAAGTGCATATGCATTTGCATATTTTGGCATTTTTTTAGCATTAATGTGCATATAAATGCATAAAATGGAAGAATTTTCAGAATACGTGAGTCCGGATTATATGCAAGTGCATATGCATTTGCATATTTTGGCATTTTTTAGCATTAATGTGCATATAAATGCATAAAATGGAAGAATTTTCAGAATACGTGAGTCCGGATTATATGCAAGTGCATATGCATTTGCATATTTTGGCATTTTTTTAGCATTAATGTGCATATAAATGCATAAAATCGAAGAATTTTCAGAATACGTGAGCCCGGATTATATGCAAGTGCATATGCATTTGCATATTTTGGCATTTTTTTAGCATTAATGTGCATATAAATGCATAAAATGGAAGAATTTTCAGAATACGTGAGTCCGGATTATATGCAAGTGCATATGCATTTGCATATTTTGGCATTTTTTTAGCATTAATGTGCATATAAATGCATAAAATCGAAGAATTTTCAGAATACGTGAGCCCGGATTATATGCAAGTGCATATGCATTTGCATATTTTGGCATTTTTTTAGCATTAATGTGCATATAAATGCATAAAATGGAAGAATTTTCAGAATACGTGAGTCTGGATTATATGCAAGTGCATATGCATTTGCATATTTTGGCATTTTTTTAGCATTAATGTGCATATAAATGCATAAAATCGAAGAATTTTCAGAATACGTGAGCCCGGATTATATGCAAGTGCATATGCATTTGCATATTTTGGCATTTTTTAGCATTAATGTGCATATAAATGCATAAAATGGAAGAATTTTCAGAATACGTGAGTCCGGATTATATGCAAGTGCATATGCATTTGCATATTTTGGCATTTTTTTAGCATTAATGTGCATATAAATGCATAAAATCGAAGAATTTTCAGAATACGTGAGCCCGGATTATATGCAAGTGCATATGCATTTGCATATTTTGGCATTTTTTTAGCATTAATGTGCATATAAATGCATAAAATGGAATAATTTTCAGAATACGTGAGTCCGGATTATATGCAAGTGCATATGCATTTGCATATTTTGGCATTTTTTTAGCATTAATGTGCATATAAATGCATAAAATCGAAGAATTTTCAGAATACGTGAGCCCGGATTATATGCAAGTGCATATGCATTTGCATATTTTGGCATTTTTTTAGCATTAATGTGCATATAAATGCATAAAATGGAAGAATTTTCAGAATACGTGAGTCCGGATTATATGCAAGTGCATATGCATTTGCATATTTTGGCATTTTTTTAGCATTAATGTGCATATAAATGCATAAAATGGAAGAATTTTCAGAATACGTGAGCCCGGATTATATGCAAGTGCATATGCATTTGCATATTTTGGCATTTTTTAGCATTAATGTGCATATAAATGCATAAAATCGAAGAATTTTCAGAATACGTGCATATTTTTGAAAGTTTATTTAAGCGCGTAATCACTTTTTTTATGGGCTTTGCAATAAATATTGCTAATAATACAGTAAAACCTCTATTTTGCGTTCATTGGCGGGATACAAGAATTCGTTCGCGTAAAAGAGGGGGTGGCCGTTGATCAGGGATTTGAAATGAGTACTTCTGTTATACAAGAGGAAAATATAATTTGGCCGTTGAAGAAGGGTGACCGCATCTGGGGGTGTCCGTTAATGTGGGGGTTTCTCTGTATTTTTATAACATCGGGTTTTTTTTTGCCGCAGGAGGAATTTAATGAATTAATAGAGAGATGTTCTTATTTTTTAAGGCAATTCCCAGAGATGTCAAAAGCGTTCAATTGTTTTTAGAAATACAGTCGAATCCCGTTTTAACGAATATCGTTATAGGCGAAAATCTCGTTTTAGCGAACACTTTTCTAATCCCTCAAATAAGTTTACGTAGGAACAATGCTAAGGTAATTCCTTTATAACGAAATTTCGTTTTAACGAAGTGATTCCTCCGGTGTCTTGGCGTTCGTTATAACGGGATTCGATTCTGTAGTGTTGAAATTCTTTTGTTACTGGTATTCTGTTTCTGAGCGGCTAGAAAAATATGTAGAAGTTTTTTTGCATTTGCAGGTATATGTGGGGATAATTTTTTTAAATTAATTAATTAATAATTATAAAATTATAACAATTATAAATTAATTTTTTTTTTTGCATAGTGATTTTTATGTGAGTGATGCATATTTTTTCATTTTTGATGATTTTTAACTTTTCCATGAATTTTAAGTGCATATTTCGGCATTTTAAGCGCATATTTTGGCATTTTTAAGTGCATATTTTGGCATTTTAAGTGCATATTTTGGCATTTTAAGTGCATATTTCGGCATTTTAAGTGCATATTTCGGCATTTTAAGTGCATATTTTAGCATTTTAAGTGCATATTTCGGCATTTTTAAGTGCATATTTTAGCATTTTAAGTGCATATTTCGGCATTTTTAAGTGCATATTTCGGCATTTTTAAGTGCATATTTTAGCATTTTTAAGTGCATATTTTAGCATTTTAAGTGCATATTTCGGCATTTTTAAGTGCATATTTCGGCATTTTTAAGTGCATATTTGGCATTTTTAAGTGCATATTTCGGTATTTTTAAGTGCATATTTCGGCATTTTTAAGTGCATATTTTGGAATTTTAAGTGCATATTTGGCATTTTTAAGTGCATATTTCGGCATTTTAAGTGCATATTTTGGCATTTTAAGTGCATATTTCGGCATTTTTAAGTGCATATTTCGGTATTTTTAAGTGCATATTTCGGCATTTTTAAATGCATATTTGCATATTTGTAGAGCATATTTCGTCCCTTTTTTTAGTGCATATAATCCGGACTCTAATCATTACAATCTCTATAAAATTCTGTAGTGTAAGGGTAGATCAAATGAAAACAGAACAGCGGCTATAACTTAATTATTTTTTGTATGGGTGTGAGACGAGATTTTTGTGTAGGTAAAGAAGGTAAACAAACCCCCCCTACTGAAGAATGGACTTGCCCCAGGTAATCGCTCGGAAGCACGTTGCTGGTGGTCGTCGTGCAGGCACTCGGTTGCTTTTTCGGAATGTTTGCGATTAAAGAAGAGCAAAGTGGTGTTATTCGTTTTTCGATGGCAGAAAGCGTTGGAGTTTGTGACGTGCATTGGCGAGCGGAGGCGGTGTACGGAGGACATGCACCGTCATTGACTAGTATGTAGGACTGGCACAAGCGTTTCCCCACTGTTTGTATATCACTCACTTTCCTGTAGTGGAGTTTCTCTGTAATGATGGCACGAACGGAACCGAAACGCACACTCCCACCTTCTTGCTGATATTCCCTTATTGTGCAGTCGTCCGTTTGTGAGCAGATTATCTGGTCAACCCTCTTTCACCAAAGCACCTCCTAGAGGTAGGCCTTAGCAGTCTGCTTGTGACGTCAGTAAGTAGTCGATTTTCCCTGAGAATATTCAAAGGGAAAAAAAATTCCCTGCTCGCGTGCCACAGTATCATCGTTGTGAGGGAAAAGGAATGATCGGGCTCAGAATTGGCGATTTCTATGCCCCACATCCAATCACTACGCGGAGTGTGCCAATCAGGAAGATTCTACGCCAAAATAAGAAGGAAACGAAATAGGACGATGTGTTTCAAAATGTGGCAAACTTACTAGGTAGTCTGAATGACGTTTATGGCAGCCCGTGCGGAGGCCTTCTATCTCTGGGAGGTGCTGCCATAACCGGGTCGTTCATCGTCATTCGCAGATTCCTGTCCCTCGCGGAAACGCTTGTGCCAGTCTTGAATACAAGCCAATGACAGTGCATACTCTCCGTACACTACTTCACCAAACACCAACTTAGGCCATATCGCTATATTGCAATTTACTGCCATTAATGAGATGGGTTGGAAATGAAGGCGCTGTCCATCGGTGGTCTCGCCTCAAGAAGAGGGAAAATATCTTATCTATATCCTCCTCCCTCGGATTCGAACCCAGGACCGTGACAGCAACCTTCATCAAAGACAACCAGATTTCCTGCCGGACGGTACCGTTGTCCGAGCGCCAGACCACATCACGTGCTTCCTAGAGACTACCTAGTGCAAGTCCAACCATTCCCCAGTAAAGGTTACCTTCGCTCTACCTCTACACAAAAATATCGTGAAACTAATACAAAAATAAACCAAATTATTTGTTTGGCTAGTTCACACTAGCCCCCGTTCACATGTGCAAGATTGGGGGGGGGGGTCGCTTTGGCGATTTACCGGCGTGGCAACTTTTTCCCCTCGTAGGGAAAAAAGGAAAAAAAAGGTGAGAGAGAAGCTCATCAAAAAAAGAAGTCCATTTTTCTTGGGGTGGATTGGTGGTCGACACCGACCTTCTCTCCCATAATCCTTTGTGCCTCGAAAACTACTGTAAGCTCCTTCGTCAGCCATCTTGAATCAAGCACTTCCGTTCAACCCACGTAACCAGTGACGACTTCCGGAAAGAAGAGGGGGGATTACAGGCATAAACTAAACGTCATGTGAATGGTTTGTAGCGAAAATCCCCGTTCCCCCGGGATGTTTTATTGCACATGTGAACGGGACTACTGTTCCGTTTTCATTTGATCCACCCTCTCATACTCCTTGTAAATGAAAAAATTTTGGGGTACTCGTCAATAACAACAAGCCCCACCGCCCCCCACCCCCTTGAAGACTGAAACTCTCAGATGACTTGGCCTTATTAACTAGAACGGGCGAGAGATATAATGACGCATTGGTAGTACCTTCTGGCATGAGAGGCAATCTCCTTCCGTACGGATCGTACCGCGCAGGTGGGTTCTGCTTGCAGTCGCCGCCGAAAGACGGCGGTGGCGATATGCAGTTCTTCTGCAGGCAGCTGTCCTCCGCGTCCTGGTGGCCGTTGTTGTAGTAGTCGTGTATGGGCAGCCTGAGTTCAGCTGCCTCGGCCTGCAGGTCGTCGTCTTCGTCGTCGTTGGGACTCTCGGCCGAAATGTCGTCGCCGACGTCCGGCGGGAACGACGACGCGTATCCGGCCGCGCGGATGTTGAGTGCCGGCAGCGAGGCGCCGCCGCCGCCGCCATTCTGCTGCGCGCCGCCGTAGGAAGAAGAAGTCACGTGATGGAGATTGTCGAGATGATGATTATTGTGATGCTGCTGCTGCTGCTGATGATGCTGATGATTGCTGTAGGATGATGAGTTCGAGGAGTTCGACGCGTGGCTGTTCGAGATGGCGCTGCCACCACTGCTCGCAGACTGCGGCGGCGGTGCGTAGTGGTGCTGGGAAGGAAGCCTGTGGTGGTGCTGCAACTTGGACAGGGGTATCCTCTGCAGCGCTATGATGCTCGGCAGGCTGGTGGACTTGTCCGATGTCAGTCCGACGCCGTTCGAGTTCTCGACCACACGACGGTGAAATCTGCCAAAATCAGAAACAGGCATGCGATTAGGCTTAAGTGACATTCCTTTTACAGGAGATTCAGGACATTTGATTAAGTAAGAAAATATAATAATTTAACAACTGTAAACGAAGAAAAAAAGCTGGAGGCAAGGGGGACGTTCAAGTATTACGTCAACAAATCTTCAGCCATTTTTTTGACCCCCTGTCAGCAAAACTCTTACCTCTTCCCTCTCTTGTCAGAAAAATTTCGTCAGCACTACCCCCCTACCTCCTAACGCATATTCGTGGGATCAGAAACGTACGCGGGAGAGGGGGGCATAGGGGGCACGTGCGCCTTCTCCCGTAAATTTCAATGCTATTTGAAGGATGAGAACTCAAAATTTCTCTTTAAGAAATTCATTGCGACCCACCCTCTAAGCCATATATGGTAAACCCTAGACCAAATGTGGCCCTGAAGGTTATCTGATGTGGCCTGCCCCCCCCACCCCCAAACCCAATTTTGTAAAAATGAACTGAGCGACACATTCACAGATCGCTTAAACGGCCCGTGGCACATTCAAAGACCACTTAAGTAACCCGCGACACAGTTCCAGAATACTTAAACGATCCTTGGTACTTGCACCATTAAACCCAAAATCCAATCCAATCCTTAAACGATCCGTGCCACATTTAGAGATCCCTTGAATGACATGTGGCGCAATTTTAGAGCACTTAAGCTGCCCCTCCCCCCCAGTGTGGTTCTACATCACTCAAGTTACCTGCGGAACATTCCCAGATTATACATTCCCGTGGCACAGTTCCAGAGCACTTAAGTGGCCCGGACACATTTCCAGAGCACTTGAAGGATCCGTGAAACATTTAGAGATCACTAAAGTGGGACTTACCAATAGGGAGAATGTTAGTCCAGGCGCCCAATAACTAGCGGAAATGCTTTCCCTCATTTTTGGTGCACCGAGTAAGATGCCATTAAGAATATTTCATATTTTCATAAAGGGAAGCATCATAACCCCCCCCAACCCTTCCCCCTTGTCACAAGTCAGCAAACCGGAAACCCCCTGCATCCCCTGCACTATCGATGCTGACGTAATACTTGAATGATTCCCCAAGCAGAGACATGTGCGTAGGTGATGGAGATAACAGACGGCTTTAAATTGTGTATGCCATGTGGTGTTGACACAAGGGGAAACAAAAACTAATAATAATAATAACATATGTTGGAGAGACACCACATTACTCCCCCCCCCCCCCAGTGGAGAGGGATACATATCGAGAAGGAAGTTTGATTGTTCTTCCGGGACTGGTTTGTCCTTGAAGTGTTGGTCCATCAGCGTGACCAAACGTTTTCACTGTCAAATACAGATACAACACCACAACAGGCGGGGGGGGGGCCCAGGGTGGAACCTTTTGCGGGCCCCCGGTCAGACTATTCACGGGCCCCCTTCTATAGTTAATTTATAGCGTCAAAAAGCAAAAAATGAGAACTGTCCAGGGCCCTAGAACTAGAGCCCTGTCAGCCCCCCTTTGCGAACCATAAAGATTCCCCTTATGCTGGTATCTTTAGCGGGCCCTTCCACATAGTGAATTTATAGCATAATAAAACAAAAAAAAAAGATGGTACTTGACCTGTGCCCCGGGGCTGGAGCCCTGTCAGCCCACCCCTCTGGAGACCATGCGTGTGAGTGTCACGGATATGACGTGTTTTAATCGGCGAATCGTAAAGTTTCGGTTGCGTGTGAGCATGGCCCCCACATTCTGGGGAGATCCCCCTATGCTGGTATCTCTAGCGGGCCCTCAAGCCAGACTTTTCACGGGCCCTTCCATGGTGAATTTATAGCATAATAAAACAAAAAAAGATGGTACTTTTGACCTGGGCTGGAACACTGTCAGCCCACCCTTCTGGGGAGGGCGGGGGGCATGCGTGTGAGTGTCACGGGTCTGACGTGTTTTAATCGGTGAATCGTAAAGTTTCGGTTCGTGTGAGTATCACGGGTCTGGTGTGTTTTTTACCGACGAATCAGCAAGTTTCTTTTGCGTGTGGGTGTCGCGGGTCTGACTTGTTTCAACCGACGCTACAGTTTCAAGGCTCCATGACCTGCAGATGACGTTTCATCCATACCACGTTTTGGAAAGTGCGGCCCATTTCATTGGTTTTGAAACGTATCGTGGGCCACTTGAGTTCATTAGAAATGTGCATCAAGAAGCTCAGACGATATGAAAATTTGCCGCGAGTTACTCATCTCGGATCTGGACATGTGCCACGGGCCGCTGGATGTGCACGGGCACGTGCCACGCAAAGTGATCTGGAAGTGCGCTTCGAGTCATTCAAATGATCTAGAAATGCACCTAGAGCCGTTACAGTTTCCTATAAAAATGCCACGGGCCTCAAAAAAAAGATCTCTAAGTGTGCTGAGAGCCACTCGGGTGATGTAAAAGCGTGCCGCCAGCCACTTAAGCATTCTGCGAATGTACTGCTAGCCACTTTTAAGGGAACCGTGTGTCCCTCAAGTGATTTCGAAATGTGCTCGGGCCACTTACGTGATCTGGATATGTACCGTTGAAATGCGTCGCGGGTTACTCAAGTGATGATATTTGTCACGGGCCACATCAGATGACTCCCGCGGGCCATGTGTTGAAGCATGTCTGTTCTACATAAAAGGACTGTCTTTTGTGAATGGACTTTGAACTTACCTGTGGCCAATAGAGGCTAGGGTATTCGTCGTGGTCGGGCCCGAGGTCAGGTGAAGCTGGCTACTGAAGGCGCAACCAAGCCTGGATATCGGGTCTCTGTGCGATAGCGCACCAGGACTCTGCAATCGAGAAGAAGAAACACAATGAGATTAATATCATGGCAGTGGTGGTTGTAAGAAATTGACCCAAATTCTGTCTTCCAGAAATCCGACGCTACTCACAACGTCGCCTGAACTGTCCCGCTCGCCCGATCTCCTCGATCTACTGCCAACGTCGCGATCGGAATTCGGCAACAGGTGGCTCGAGACGAAGTGCCGCCCGTTGCACTCGCACCCAAGTAGGCGGCACTTGCGGTTCCTGAGAAACGGCGGGACCGCGAGGCCGTGGGACACGTGCAGTATCTCGAGCGTGGGATGCAGCGTGTTCGTCGGGTACGTCGTTATCGCGAACCACATGTCTTGAGGTGATACAGTACCAGTTCAGTTAACGCATAGCGAACGATGTCGTGTCGCACGGAGAGTATTGGGTACGAACTGAATGGTCAAGAACAAAGAGTCTTCGTGGTACCGATGATTCGAGTTTTATCGAATTTATAGACGTTGGAAATATCCCATGGAAAACAACAGAAGATAAGTTTCTGAAGTAAATGTGACTCACGGAATCAGTGAAGCAGATGACCATCTGTGTCAGACGTATTACTTGGCAACAAAAGGTTCGATTGTGCCACACGCATTCTTTCGAAACGGGAGACTGAATGTAAAACGCATTCATTCAAAACAGACAGACATCGATCTGAACAGACTGCGGAAAAACAAGGTAGTAGAATTCAGGTGTATTCCTTTGAAAACAGAAGACCGGTGGAGTCACGTGTGTATCTTAAAAGTCAGACGTATTCTTTTTAAACAGAAGACCGAAGAAATCAGATGTATGCTTTCAAACAGAAAACCTGGTATGTGTATTCCGGGAAACAGATGACTGACCTAGTCACAGGATTCCATAAAACAGAAGACCAAAACAGTTAAACGTGTTCTTTGAAACAGAAGACCGGCAGAATCAGGCGTATTATTTGAAACAGAAAGTCGATGGGAGTCAGACGTATTTCTTAGAACGGGAGACTGACATATTCAAGTGACATTCCTTTGAAACAGAAGACAGGTAGAGAGTCTAGCGTAGTCTTTCAAACATTTCAAACAGAACACCTACCGAGAATCAGATGTATTCTTCTTCAAACAGAAAACGTTAGAAGTTAGACGAATGGCTTGAAGCAGAACACCTGCGCAGTTTTTTGAAACAAAAGCCGACTTAATTCCGAATTTCTTCAAACGTATTCCTCAAACAAAAGACTAACGGAGGGAGTCAGATGTATTCCTTGAAACAGGAGCATTCAGGTGGAGTCATCAGGCGTTTTTCCTTGAAACAGAAGAGATCGATAAAATCAGATATATTCTTCAAACAAAAGACAGATGAAGGAAGACGTTTTTCTTTAAGCTGGAGTATTTAAACGGAGTCAGACGTATTCCTCGAAACAGAAGATCGATGCAGTTATACATATTGCTTGAAACAGGAGAATTCGGACGGATTCTGACGAATTTCTTGGAAACAGAACATCAGTGAAGTAATGCGTATCCTTGAAACAGGAGAACGATGATGCCAGATGTATTGTCAATCAAAATGCTAACGAAGTTAGACTTTTTCCCTGAAACAAAAGAATTCAGGGAAAATCATACGTATTGCTTTAACAGGAGGATTCAGAGTCAGATGTATTTCTTGAAACAAAAGGATTCAGACAGCGTCAGACGTATTCCTTGAAACAGGAGAATTCGGACGGATTCAGACGGATTCCTTGAAACAGGAGAATTCGGACGGATTCAGACGGATTCCTTGAAACAGGAGAATTCGGACGGATTCAGACGTATTCCTTGAAATAAATGAATCAAATCGATGAAGTGAGATTTATTCTTTCGTCAAAAGACCGATGAAGTGACACGTATTCCTGGAGCATTAGGATTCAGAGAGAGAGAGTTCGACGTATTCCTTCTACAGGGGGATTCAGACGCAGTTGGGCGTATTGCTTAAAACAGAAGGTCGGTGAAGTCAGACGCATTTACTTGTAACAGGAGGATTCAGATGAATTCGGGCGTATTGCTTGAAACAGAAGATCGATGAAGTCAGACGTATTTACTTGCAACAGGAGGATTCAGACGAAATCGGGCGTATTCTTTGAAACAGAAGATCGATGAAGTGAGACGTATTTACTTGTAACAGGAGGATTCAGACGAAATCGGGCGTATTCCTTGAAACAGAAGATCGATGAAGTGAGACGTATTTACTTGTAACAGGAGGATTCAGACGAAATCGGGCGTATTCCTTGAAACGGAAGATCGATGAAGTCAGACGTATTTACTTGTAACAGGAGGATTCAGATGAAATCGGGCGTATTCTTTGAAGCAGGAGAACGATGAAGTCAGGCGTATCCCTTGAAAAAAAATTGCATGAAGTGAGATGTATTCCTCACAAACAAAACACCAGTGCAGTCATATCCCTCGAAAACATTCGGCCGGAGTCAGACGTATTCCCCTGAAACAGACGTACACCTGAGACAGAAAAATCATCGTAGCAGACGCATTTGCTTGCAGAATCGTATCAAATGCGCAATACTTTCCACCTCTTTCGCGTGCGTTTGTCGTGCGAAGAGTGAGAGCCATCTCCGACGATCAAATCGCTAATAGCCAAACGTTATAATAGTTATGTTTTTCTCTCGGATATCCGGGGCAAAGGGGGGGGGGAGGTATGATTCCTCTTTCACTTTATAGTTGTTGTTTTTTTGGGGCGATTGTTTTTATACACCAGGAACTACGCTCCACGAGCCTTTGGGGTCGTTGTCGTGGGCGCTGGACGATCATCGCCACATCACAGTTTCCGGATTCTCTAGTGAAATCCGGCCCTATTCATAGCATGTTTTAGTTATTAAATGAAAACGACACAAACGTCCGCTCTACAAAACGGTATAGAAATCATTTTCGATTCTTGCGGTCTATTAGTAAAGCAAAAATGCCATCGGATATTACGCGATCAAGAGGACGAAAATGGTTTAGATGATATTTTTGGCCGATCGATTAATTATTATCGGTTCGTTATTGGTGATTTTTTTGTGAGGAAAAGATCAGCTTTTTAGAGAGAGGGTCGGAAAAAAGCTCATTGGCCTCATTCAAGGGTGGAATCCGTAGCGTTGTTGCACGCATTGCATGCTGTTTCTTATGTCCTTTGAGGTTGCGGAACATCTGAACAAACTTGCCCAAGCAGAAATTTGACCAAGAAGACGATTCGATTTGCGAGGGAAAAGGCTCGAAGGAAATGGGACTTGTGATCGTCCAGCTAATGAAGTGGAACCTCCCACTAACGGACACTCCCTGTTAGCGGACACCTACCGTTAACGGATACTTTTTTGATCCCACTTGCAGGCCCGTCATTTAGGGGGGTAGGGGTCCCCCCCGGCTTTTGAAAATGCACTAAAAATGGTATATATACAAATATATACATACATACATTGAGTACATGTGCTTTGCCCCCCCCCCCTCCGGAAAAAGTTGAAATGGCGGCCCTGCCCATTTGGAATAGGGCTTTGATGTATTTCACTCCCCGTTAGTGGAGACACTCTCGGTAGCGGACAGTAAAATCAGCGGCAAACTCTAATTCATTAATTTTGTTTTGTTCATAAATCGAGAATTTATCATATATATCAAGATTTACCATATCATATAATACGGTGATTATGTATGGGGCCGTTCAAGTATTACGTCATCATCGATGATGGGTTTCCGATTTGCTAACTTTTGATGGCAAAAGGGGGGGGGGTTTGGATGATGCTTACGTCATCAACCACCCTTTATGAAAATATGAAACATTCTTAATTTTATCTTACTCTGCGCGCCAAAAAGCGAGAAAAACCTTTTGATAGTTTGTCGGCACTTGAAGTAACGTTCCCCCCCCCCCTATTGATAAGTGCCCTACAGAGCCACTTCAGTGATCTCTAAATGTTTCGCGGATCCAAGTGATTTGTAAATGTGTCCGGGCCGCTTAAGTGCCCTAGAACTGCGCCACGAATCACTTAAATAATCTGAGAATGTGCCGCGGGTAACTTAAGTGATGTAGAACCGCACTGGGGGCCACTTAAGTGCCCTAAAACTACGTCTCATGTCACTCAAGGGATCTCTAAATGTGTCACGGATCGCTTAAGTGTTCTGGAACTGCGTCCCGGGTAATTTAAGTGATTTGAAAATATGCCACGGGACACTTAAGCGATCTGTAAATGTGCCGCATAGTTCATTTTTACAAAATTAGGTTTGAGGAGGGCAGGCCGCATCAGATAACCCCAGGGCCATATTTGGTCCACGGACCTTTATGCAATTTATCATTATATGGCTTAGAGGGTGGGTCGCGATGAATTTATTAAAGATAAATTTCGAGTTCGTAGCCTTCAAATGGCATTGAAATTAACAGAAATTGATTGTAATAACACATAAAGGCATTTTCTTCCGAAATTTCAATTCAAAAAATAAATTTTTGATGGTGGGAGTGGGCACGAGACCCCCATGACCCCCGCCCTGTGTAGGTCTCTGATCCCACCAATATGCGTTAGTATTCAGAGGGGCAGAGCTGATGACGAAATTTTGCTGACAAGGGAAGGGGGTCAAAAATGCTAAAAATTTGCTTACGTAATACTTGAACGACCCCTATAATTCCAAGCTCATATTGGTAAATACGATAATCCGTCAGTTAATTACTTGATTAGCCGAACATAACTATGGACCAGGATGCTGATTCCGAATGGTAATGTTGCAAAATGCGTGCACAACATGCAAAACTATAAATGGGGAAAGTCGTATAAAAGAGGAGTTTCCACTGTGTATGGCACCTCCACAATAGCGGACACTCCCCGTTAGCGGACAAATTTTTGGATCCCCATTGGTGTCCGTTATCGAGAGGTCCTACTGCAGCGTCCCTCAACCTATGGTCCGCGACGAAGGCATAGGTGGTCCACAGGAGGCCTTGATAATTTGATTCTAACTGAATTAAAAGTCGTTCATTTGTTGTAATTTGTATTCCTAATATCCGTATGGGTTCAAGTAAAAATTGCACCTTCCTACTTAGGGGGGTCTACCATACCTCATCAAGGGAAGTTCGGGGAGTTGCGATCCTAAATACGGGATATCACTGATTGTAGCCAAAAGATGCAATTTATGGCAAAATTTGCTAATTCCTGTAAAAATGGATGAAGGGTGGGGGGAAAATAAAGGGCTTTTCTGGCTACAAATCACAGTAAACAACAATATATTGGACAAAAAAAAAACCATTCAAATTAATAAATGTCCATATTGCATTGAGAAAAATGAGGGGAACTGGGATCCTAAATACAGTAAAATACGGGACGTCACCAATTGTTACCAGAAACGTTGCCGTAAGTCGGCAAAATCCCTAAAGTTAAAATCATTGAAAAATTGAGGGGAAAGAATGTTGTTGTTGACAAACACGTAAGAAGGATATTATTATTTACTATAGAGCCATAATTATTATAATAATTATGAAAACGTTGTTTATTTCGCGGTTTCTGTAAACATTGGAAAGTTAAGAGAAGGTAGGCTTTCAATGCCGAAGTTTACAGTAAATTTCATACCTTTCGTGCTGTTATGCCGTGTTTCCAAACTGTTTTGTAGCAGACGTTTCATCCACTACCGCGGTGGACATCTTCGGTGCTGGTTTTTGGTGAGCGAGGAGACGAAACGACCTCATTGGTTCCTCCGTTGTCCACTGACGCTTTCGCTGGAGACGCGGAAGGATCAACTTCGTCGTTGTGACGTCGAGCAAGTGACGTGTTGATGTGATGGGACGTGGCGATTTCTGATTGGCCTTCTGGTCATACCTTCCTCAAGCGCCACGACATCCACTTCCAAGAGACACCGATATTCCCTCTTCAGAAACCCACTTCCACTCCCGACTAAACTGCGAAGTTATTAAGATCGTTAAGCACAGAGATAATTTCATTTAAACAAGAAGGGAAGAAGGGCTGCACTTGAGCAATATATGGTATCCGCCAATCCGAAATACTAAGATCAGGACGGTTAGAAAATCAACTCGAAGACTCCGATCCCACCCACCCAATCAGAAGTCGCCACGTCCGAATCAACACGTCACTTGCTCGACTTCACAACGACGAAAAGTTGATGCTTCCACGTCTCCAGCGGCAGTGGTGGTAACTCGTGGGAAAAATTGGCTAAAATTTGCTCAATTTTTGTCAAAAATTAATGCAGTGCAATACTTTTCTATCGTAAAATACTTGATTATGTATTTCCCCCGCTAGATGGCAGCACATTTTCTGAGTGCGTGGGGGGGGGGGGAATTTTAGTTAAAAGGGAATTTTTTTGAGGGAAATTTCGCTGGAAGAGGTTACCATCACTGGACAGCGGTCATCCAAGGAGGTCGTTTCGTCTCCTCGCTCACCAAAAAACAGCACACGAAGATGTCCACCGCAGTAGTGGATGAAACGTCCGCTGGAAAACAGTTTGGAACACGGCATAACAGACAGTTAAATAAGCATCGCTGAAAAAAAAAACTTAACAAATGCATAAACCAATTCGGAACGGCTGAAAATACTGAATTTGCCCCGTAATACGGGACGCAAGTGGTCCGTCGAACTGTTTCAAATATTCCACTGGTCCTTCAGTTCAGAAAGCTGTTCTACTGTTAATACTGGAGGGGAGCATCCCCAGCAGAGCCGCGACGGCAGCAACATCGAATGCAAGGAAATCACGTGAAGTGTTTAATAACACAATTCTCGTGTGCCCCTGGCGGTTTCCCCATTGAAATGTACGGTTCAGTCTAAATATTTGCAATTTGCAATTGTCTTTTAAAGATTAGAGAACTCTTCTCTAAAGATAATAAAAGGACTAAATTATTTATTCCATTAATACTGGAATACAGTGAATTCGTGATATTCGAATTCACGATATCTCGAATATCCGTTCAAGTCGAAGTTTTCACTTGGCCCCAGACTTTTTCCGTAATACAGAGCTAAAATTTCCCCTCAACTCGAAGTTTTCGGGCATGAGAGAAATTCAAAAAAATTGCATTCAGCAGTAGAATTTAGCATTCAGCAATGGGATTTAGCATTCAGCAATGGGATTTAGCATGCAATGGGATTTAGCATGCAATGGAATTTAGCATTCAGCAATGGGATTTAGCATTCAGCAATGGGATTTAGCATGCAATGGAATTTAGCATTCAGCAATGGGATTTAGCGTTCAGCAATGGGATTTAGCATTCAGCAATGGAATTTAGCATTCAGCAATGGGATTTAGCATGCAATGGGATTTAGCATGCAATGGAATTTAGCATTCAGCAATGGGATTTAGCATTCAGCAATGGGATTTAGAATTCAGCAATGGGATTTAGCATGCAATGGAATTAAGCATTCAGCAATGGAATTTAGCATTCAGCAATGGGATTTAGCATTCAGCAATGGGATTTAGCATTCAGCAATGAAATTTAGCATTCAGCAATGGAATTTAGCATTCAGCAATGGAATTTAGCATTCAGCAATGGGATTTAGCATGCAATGGAATTTAGCATCGAATGCAAAGTTTAAATCATCTTTCATTGTAACCATAGGCGGAGATAGATTTGGAAGTCTGGGGGCCACGATGATTGATGATGTCAATTCATATATGCATATATACATTAGATCAGTCAACTTCACCTTTGACGCATTGGGCCCCCCCCCCACGCTTCCCTCCCCCCCCCCCCCGTATTACCGCCCATGATTGTAACTTTTATTGCATGGAAAATATACGTATTTTCCCCTTCCTAAAATGCGCTGGTTTTCGGGGGGGATCGGCTAATACACCAGTATATACGGCAATTCATGCGGCACTCGCGGACAACGAGCGCCAATAGCCCTAGCGAGCCAATCAGCAGGCCTGCAACGGCACGAACACTGAATTATTACACTTAAAGTTTGAGAAATAGATGGCACCACTAAAATTCACACTCAACCCTGTATACATGGGGTGTGTTTCTTGCACGGGCGAACGGGGCACGTGCGTAGGACCCCACAAACTTCTAGAGACTCAAAATTGGCTGCCTTTTGTATATTTTAGGCACAATCCACATGCAGCCACCTTCCCCTTCGCACACCTCTCCTTCAAAGAAGACACATACTGTATATGGGACCTCAAAAAATTCACATTTACACAGGGCCTGAAGTTATGAGAAAGGGGCCATTCAAGCATTCAAGTATTACGTAAGCAGATTTTCAGCCATTTTTGACTTCCTCCCCCCCTCCCCCCCCACGTCAGCAAAATTTCGTCAGCAGCTTAGAATGTTTCATATCTTCAAAAAGGGGTGGTTGATGACGTAAGCAACCTTCAAACCCCCCCCTCCCCCCCACTGTGATCAAAAGCCAGCAAATCCAAAACCCCCTGCCGCCCGATGCTGACGTAATACTTTGAATGACCCCAAACAGGCCCTGTATAACACAATACTGTTAGGGGGTGCACATGCCCACTTCCAACACAACTCATTCGGTAGCAAATCGCCCATGGTGATAGACCAGAGTTGTGCTCGGTATGAAAGAAACAAAGAACAACACCCTGGCGAGTTGCCGTTCTGGAACTACTTTCCTTTTCCGAGGAGAAAGAATTCCGACCCAACTCAAAAAGCCCTGCTTCCGGTGATACTGCGTGACTATAGGAGGTTTTGGTGTAAGGTAAATATAAAAGACTACCGCACACAGCAACTTCCGCAGTAAATAGATGAAAAGAGGCTACTGGCTGAATTGAAAAGGACCACCACCACCAAGGAAATTAAGGACATCGTTCCTTTCAAACGAAATCGATTTTTTTTTCCTTCTTTCTTTACGGGGACGACGACATATCGATCCCCATTGATGCTCCAGAGCTCCATTTCATCGTCCATTCGATCCAAAGCTGAAACGGGAATCCATTACAGAGAATATAGTAGGCTATTGAAAGCTCCCAGAGGATTTACGACAACCCCTGACACACATATAGCCACCATTTTTTTTTACTTCTCCACACACACCAAGGTCTTGTAAATGAAAACCTCGAGAGAGAGAGAGAGAGAGAGTTCCCAAGTTGGTGTTCGCGTGTCTATTTATAGACGAATTTTTTCACTCTAGAGAGAGAGAGAGAGAGAAAGTAAAATCATTTCTTTATTCCTTCTGGAATCCAGGGACTCTTCCGCACTTTCAGACGAGATTATTATTCTTTTTCCTTGTTCATTGTTCAAAGAAAGGACTCGGGAAGACATCTTTCTTTCTCTAAAAAAGTCACGTGTGGGAACAAGAATCTTAAAAAATAAAAAGAAAGAAGCAAAACAAAGGAGCGAATACCCGACCTTGTAGGAAAATTAGGGCGGAAGAGCCCCGAAAATACCTCACCTCCATCAGTTTTCTCATATCCGATTCTAAACTCGGTAGAAGAAAGAAAAAGTTCGGTCAGTCAAACGTCGATCGGGTCAGTGATTGGCCCTCACGCGAGGATGATGAAAACTATTCCCCCATCTTTCTTTCCTTTTTCCGCCATAGTCGGTCCAGCATAGCAGCCAGATAGCGGTACCTATCGGCGACTTTTACGGTTCAAACCATTTCCCCGTTGTGGAGAGGATTGTGTAGTTGGGCATCGAGGGCAACAACAGATGGAGATGACTGGCTCTTTTCTCCTTTTTTCGAATTCCTTTTTTCTCCGGCTGCATCCCTTCATGTTATATTTAGCGGTTTTATGTGCGGGTGGATACGGGATTGGCGGATTCAAACGTTCGCAATCGATACGAGGTACTTAAGCGTTTGCTTGAAAGTGAAACTGCTACTAAAAATACAACAGATGATTTCACTTGATATCATTTCAATGAAGTAGTGTTTTTAAAACTCTTATCTATACATATAAAATTGATTTTCTGTGTGCATGTTCTTTATACAAATCCACAATTTTAGATCTATCGTCGCCAAATTTTGCATATACACCAAACAGAGTCCGGATTGAACGAGGGTCTACTTTAAAAGTTTTTCAGCATGGAGGAAAATGCCCGAAGTGGCATTTCATCACCAAGGCAATGGTTCTTGGGCCTCAACAATCACTTTCGGAATGTTTACTTTGGTCACCGTGGTTTCCTAGCAATGCGCGTTTCAGACGTGCATATGCCTTTACAATGGGTTATCACTTTTTTAATGCTGCAAAGTATTATGTATAATAGTTTATGCTTTTATCACTTTCTCAATCCTCCCAGTAATTGAAGAAAACCTGGGCAGCTCCGGGTATTATATATAGCTAGTATTCAATAATTCTTTAAAGAGTGTTCAAATTTTCCTCTTTGTACATAGGATGTATATCCCGTATTTCAAGGGACATTGATATATTTTTGGCAATCTCAACCTTTTCTATATCAAAATTGTCCCGTTTATTAACAAAGCTTATTTGAATCTTTTTCCCTTTATTGAAATCAAAGATGAAGACTACTTTTATAGTAGATTAAACCAGTATTTCCTAACCTTTCTGATGTCGTGGGCTCCCTGTAGTGCAGCTAAATGATATGCGAACCCTCCTTTAGCATATCAGAAGGTCAATTTCGATGCCCTCATTCCCATAAAGTCCGAAATGTACTGGTTTTTTTTTTATAATTTGTATAACATGAAAAATTGAATAAATTAAAATTTCGCAGCACAAAACGTGTTATTCATGCAATGGTAGTAAATGAAAAGGATAGGCCTTCTGCAGATCTCTTACAAAGTAACCGCGGACCCCTCCCAGGAGTCCGCGAACCCCAGCTTGAAACACTGGATTAATTATGATAGTTGTGATCAGGAGTGCATAACCTCCAGCTCACGGGCCAAATGCGGCCCGCCAAAGGGTTCCATCCGGTCCGCGAAAGTCTATGTATCAATAACACGACACCATAAATGTCTAGGCTGACCACATTTCTTTCAAAAAATACGGGTATCGTAAGAAAAGTTGTCAAGGTGAAGGTAATAGGTGCAGTTACAGCGGAATTAATTGTCGAAAGCAAGTAAAGTCACCAACTATCACTAAAATTGCTGAGAAAATGATAATTATCATAATATAATTGATAAATCATGTAAATAATCTTCATTGTTGATTTCGAAAATTCAACTAAGCCTTGTTGAAAATGAAGGGGGAAAAAAGAGGCATTTTTTTTATAAAAGAAGTTGGAACGACCAAAATTATACAGAAATATACCGTAAAACACGGGTCGTATGGTCACACTTTATATACAAGTTCTCTGGCCCACGAGCGGCAGAAATGCCGCATATCAGGCCTGTGGTCTGATGATGTGTGATTGCATCCCTGGCTATGCCTATAAATAGAAATCGAAAAAATCTATAATGTTTAACGTTTTCTATTTCAAGAAACGTACTTTGAAGTTATTTGGTTATGTTAGTAGTTTGAGGTGATCGGTTTTGTGTTAATGAAAGCGAAACGCAGACGACTCAGCAGGAATCTGATGACTACATTCGGAACCGTTCAATCAAGAGCCGAGTTTTGCAAGAGGAAATGAAACGTCGCAGACGACAGCTCGAAGGAAGAGAAACCAGACTGAGTATAACCCAACACCATAGAGTGATTAGTCGAGGAATGAAAACCGAATGGGCATGTCACAAGAGGAATTGATCGATTGTTCTCGAAACCAAGAGTCCCGTAAATAGACTTTAATCAATGTCGTTAGCGATCGATATTGAGATGCGAAAAAGAGTATTGCAAACAAACGAGTCTTTTATAGCCGAAAAAATTACCACAGGTAAGTAAAAATCCAAAAAAAATTAAAGCCAAAAAAAAATTTCCGAAATTGCAAATTAAAGCCAAAAATTGCCAAAGGTAAGTAAAGTTGCCGATTCTAGTGACAAAAAATTGCCAAAGGTAAATAATGTTTCCAATTATAGCAAAAAAAAAAAAACCAATTATCAAAACTAAGTATAAATTTGCTAAAAAAAATTCAAAATATTATTAAAAAATATTGTCAAAGGCAAGTAGAGTTCAAATTTTCAAATTTATTTCAAATAACTACAAATCTGTCGCTGTGGTGGTCGAGTGGTTATAGTGACGGACTCGCGATGCGAGGATCCGGGTTCGAACCCCACAGTGGTGGTCGGCTGAACTTGGTTTTCTGTGGTTCCCAACTTCAAAGGCGCAAATGCGAGCCGATCTCCCCGTTAAAAAGTCTCGCCACAGAGAGCAACAGTCCTACAACGATAAATCATTCAACCATAACACTTCGCTCGTAGTTAGAAAAACTGGTGGCAGATGGCAGCACTACACATAACAAGCATTGCAGAGAAACAAAAACTTCACGTCAGGTTTCACTACACGTACACGCACATTCCCGCATGTACCGATTCGTTGGGGTTCCGCGGGCGGGGGGGGGAGGTGGGTGTGTGGGCGGGGTGCATGTGTGGTGTAGCAGTAGTAGGTTGGGCCTCCAAAAAAAATAAATAAATAAGTATGGCTCGGGGATCCACGATGTTCTTAAGTCAGCCACCTCGTTGGGCAATTTGCCTGTTGTGGCGTTGTATTTGTATAAAAGAAAAATAACAAAACATGAGCCATATAACAAGTACAAAACAAGCACTTGTCCCATACTGGTTGTTACAATCAAAATGTTAGTGTATGTTAAGATTACTACAATAAGTTATAGAATTCTTGACAAATACATAGAAAAATTATACTTAATGAAACAAAGGTAAAAATATGTATTATAAAGATGAGTGAAAAATAAACAACAGAAGAGAAAAGAAAGAAAGAAATGTAATTGAGTTTAGTATAACAATAGGTGGTGGCAAGATATATACAATTGCTGTGAATAATAAACATGTAACGGGGTTCAAGGTGCCGTGACACTTATGCGATACGAGAACATGAATCAGTGCAGAATACAATAATGCAATATTATCAATAGAGGTAGGATCTGGGAATTGATGGACGAGTTCGTTTGATTGAGTGTTATAATCAGATGTCAATAGCCTGATAATTTTTTTTTTTTGTAGAGACAAAATAGGAGTAACACTAGATACATAATCGCTTCCCCAGACTGATAGACCATACAACATGGATACCAAGGTATTTTATCGTAGTTGTTTGTTCAAGACGTTGACAGTTACATGAACAATCAATCAATCATAAAACAATTTGGTTCGTGGAGTGTTATGTTATGTTTAAGAGGTGGAATATTACGTAAAGAGAAATTAATAAAATTTACTTTTAGAAATGCTTAACTTGAGATTACTATTAATAAACCAGTTTTTTGAATTGTAATTAGATCATTATTAATTGTTGTGATAAGTGGTTGATAGTCTGTTCCAGAATGACAGTATCGTCGGCAAATGTAATGATTTCACCACACTTATCAAGTCACTAATAAAGATAATGAATAATAACGGGCCTGATACAGATCCTTGTGGGACTCCGCTGATAATATTCATAAAATTACTGAAATGAGCATTAACTTTTTACTCTTTGAGTTCTGTTAGTAAGATATGAGTGGAGAATGTTAAAACCGTTGCCTCTTCTGATACCACAAGAATGCAATTTAGAGAGCAGAACTCTGTGATCGACACTATCAAATGCTTTCCTAATATCTAAGAAACTGACTATAGTTTTTCGAGATGAATCAATATTTTTTATACATATCCAGTAAAGTTTAAAAAGTGCAGATTCAGTGTTTCTTTTTAGTAGAAATCCATTCTGATTGGAAGAAAAGAAGTCACTGTGGTTTAAGAAAGAGTAAATCCTAGTTTCGAGAATCATGTCAAAAACTTTAGACGTGGAGGGTAAAATGGAAATAGGTCTATAGTTGTTAAAATCATTAGAATTTCCATTTTTGTTAAATAGGAATAACTATTGCTGATTTTAGAGATTCAGGAAATTCCCCCTTTTTAATGCCACTATTAATTATAGCTGCCAAAATTTAAAGAATATTGGTAGAAAAACTTTTGAGAATATTTTTTAGTTATACCGCGTCAAAACAGGAAGCAGAATTTGGAAGTGATTTAATTATTTTTGATATTTCATACTTATCAGTAGGCGGCAGGAAGATGGATTTGTCATTAGTGTGTATATATTGTTTAAAATTATCATTTTGTGCCTGTCTATGTTCTGAAATATTCACGAAATGGGTATTGAAGTTATTAGTTAGTAATTGGGAATTTGTTTCTGAGGGCATTGTTTTATTTTCGTTCTGTGATCCGAGCATTTTATTAATGAATTTCCAGCGTTTAGCTGGAGGCCTTGCAGTTAGAAAATTTAGTAGCGTAAAAATTTTTTGTTTTGTTAATTTCATTTGACTTTTGAGAAATGATGTTACATTTTCGTAAGCTTGTTGAATTGATAAATCGTACGGATACTTCCTAGATAGAAGAGTTGATCCACTTTGCCCAAGAATATTTAGAAGACACCAACGAATAAGGCAAATTCACAAAAAATAATAAAAGTCCTAATGCATTTCAACACCAATGGGTGCCGTCTTCAGAGGAAAAATTTAACCACTAGTTTCGCTGACAGAGTTTCCCATTTGGGTTGAATACCAAATCTTCACGCTCGGTTGCTCAGCGGAAGAAGTTAGTATCTCAAGCAGGCTCACAGCTTCATTCTGACCACGACGTTTGAAGTGAACAGACGTACTTCTTCCGCTGAGCAACCGAGCGTGAAGATTTGGTATTCAACCCAAGTGGGAAACTCGGTCAGCGAAACTAGTGGTTAAAAATTTTTCCTCTGAAGACGGCACCCATTGGTGTTGAAATGCATTAGGAATTTTATTTTTTTTTTGTGTATTTGCCTTATTCGTTGGTGTCTTCTAAATACTTCCTAGATTTCAAGTAAAGTTTTTGTTTCATTTTGGTCACACACGCAAATGGACCAATGAAGGTGTAATCCAAGGCTTGTTATATTTTTTGTTATTTTCTATATGAAGGTATTTCTGTATGATTATTGATTACAGTTTCGAGAGTTTGAAGATAAATTGATCAAAATTCAGCCCTGGAGTATTTTTCGTAAGCGCAAAACTAATTTTGAAGATATGATGAAATTCCGGCGAGTGATCTATTTTTTGTACCATTAGCAGGTTTAGGATTAAACAAAAAAACTTTAACTTACAAGAGATTGGATAGTGATCAGTTAGAACAGTGGTTCTCAACCGGGGGCCATATGGCCCCCTTGTGGTACTGGGATACTTCAAGGGGGGGCCACGGAAGAAAATGGAAAAAGGGGACATGACAGGTGGTTTGGAGAACTGAGAAGAAAAATTAAGGTGTGAAGAAATAACGATTTTACATTAGTGACTAACACTTACAGTGAGAGAGAGAATCCAACAAAACTACCCATAAAGCCAGGGCCTTCTTCAGGGCATGGACCCACCCAGGCCTCACCGCCTACATTTTGCAACAAGTTCCCTAGGATGGGGTTTTTCCTCAAGTCCCAGGTTAAATTTTTTAGACCCCCCTTCTCTATATGAAATTTATTGTATGAAAAACAAAAAAAATGGTGAAAACCATATTAGGTCCCGGGCTGTAGCTCTGTGAGTCCCACTCTTGTAAGGGGTCATGTCCAGGGGCCTCATGCCCATAAGTGACCCCACTTTATGATATTTTGTATAGTACAATTAATTTTGAAAATAAGTAGGAAATATGTAGGCTGTTTATTTCCAGCTAAAGTATGGGACTACCATAGCATCACTTTGCCTAAGGTGGAGTCCCCATGATGTTGAGACGGTCCTGATAGAACTCGGACTAGCAGGGAGATCAATAAATTCTAGGCCAGTGGTCTGGAGGCCAATTTTCTTTGCAAAATTTTAGTTCAGTATAAATTCACTGAAAAAAAATCATTTCAATACGTATAAAGTGTCTTGCTTCTAGATGAGAGTTGAAAACTCTGGGTAAGACAGGGGAGCCACGAGAAAAAAAATATGGTTCAAAGGGGGCCACGGGCAAAAAAGGGTTAAGAAACACTGAGTTAGAGTATTGTGGTGGATATAGCTGAGGAAATTTCATCGGTTTTAATTGAGCGGCGAATAAATATGTGATCAATGCACGAATATGAATGTGGGCTTGTAACATTGGAAATCAAATTAAAGGAGTGAAGCCGTCACTAGAGAGCCTATTCAAATAATCAGAATGAATACCGTAAATTGTGTTTAAGACGTCGATGTTAATACATCAAAACCCTAATAATCATCTACATCATTTAATATTTTTCAAAATGGAATCGAGTTCTTCGATACATTGATTGGGAGCAAATGAGACGATCTATACAGATTTAGTATAGTGAGTTTTAAGGTTTGTTCTTGGACTATAATCAATTCACCAGTAAGCATCGAAAAACCATGAAGTTCTAAAAATGTAAGAGATTTGCGTGTGTAAACAAAAGTTTCCCCCGGAGTTGTTGTGCTTTCTACAAAGCGTGAATAAATTATAGTCAGTTAGTGTATAAAGATTTTTATAATACATAAATAGACACATTTCATATAAACACTTTTCTTAATTTACATCAATGACCTCCCAGAATCTCTCAACTGCACCACTAGATTATTTGCTGATGACTGTGTGCAATTTACCGCATCATTCACCACGAATCTGATCGACAACTTCTCCAACATAACCTGGCTTCCATCGCGGACTGGTGTTCTTTATGGCAAATGCCAATCAACATCTCAAAAACGGTTCACACATGAAAGTCACCCGTAAAATTACTTCCTCTTGAATACTCGTACTCCATCAATAATTTAATGTTATCAAAAGTTCCTCAAATCAAATATCTCGGTGTCAATCTCAGCCGACCTACGTTGGAACAAACACGTTGACTACGTTTACCACAGAAGTGTCTTAAGAAACTTTTCCTCCTCCGCCGCAACCTTAAACACTCCACTCGGGATATCAGACTACTCTGTTACCAAACGTTCTTTCCTACGCCGCTGAAATCTGGGACCCTTACACCTCCAGTGATATAGACAAACTCGAATCAATCCAAACCTATGATAGCACCAAAATATGAATATATTAATTGCGTTGTATTTAAGATGTAAACAGGAATTATATGGGAAGTTAAACAATATATCTATAATTTCCTCAGCGATGTTTTGGGCAAAAAAACGAACAAAATCGGAGTGCATCCAGATTCTTATGCTAGGGCTTTTTATACACGGTGGGCACAAAAAGTCCGTAGAAACTTTAAAAATGAATAAAAACCGGAAAAATAACCGAAATTAGCAACGGTTTGCAGGATTAGCATCGCTAGGTCACGGGGATTTTTTTTAAGACCGGAAAAACCACCACCGGTAGGTGGCGCTGGTACGAATGACTTCGGTGGAAATATGCAAATGAGACGGTTATAAGAACTTACACTGCTAATCCCCAACCAGTTCAACGTTGTAAACCGTGTATGTGGACCTGCTGCGCTCTGCCGCCGTTGCTGGATTTGTGACTCGCCTGCAATGTGTTATTCCCCCTGTGGTGGTGGTGGTGGTCATGTAGGAACACATACTGCTGTAATAAACGACTTCGAGGCATTCTGTTCGTTATTTGCGTATCTTTTCCTTTGACTTGTGTACGTCAGCACAACCTATCGGCTGTTTTTTGAGTTATTTTTTGCGTCTTAAAAAAAATTCCCGTGACCTAGCGATGCTAACCCTGCAAACCGTTTCTTATTTCGGTTGTTTTTCCGGTTTTTATGGATTTTTAAAGTTTCTGCGGACTTTCTTTGCTCACCCTGTACATGTTAATTAATGCAATTTAGATAATCGAGATGACTAATTTTGTACACCCCTAGAGTCCTCCGAATGTCTCAAATATACTTTTCTGTTCCTCGTCCACCAAAACTCAAAATCATTTTCAGTTTTAAATTTCTTCGCAAAATGGAATACCCCTGTTTAACAAATGGTGCCAAGTGCTCGTTGAAATAAATTGTATTGAGAAGACACCAGCGAATAAGGCAAATACACAAAAAAAAAATAAAATTCCTAATGCATTTCAACACCAATGGGTGCCGTCTTCAGAGGAAAAATTTTTAACCACTAGTTTCGCCGACCGAGTTTCCCACTTGGATTGAATACCAAATCTTCACGCTCGGTTGCTCAGCGGAAGAAGTACGTCTGTTCACTTCAAACGTCGTGGTCAGAATGAAGCTGTGAGCCTGCGTGAGATACTAATGCAGCGTCCTGATTGGACATTTGCGGAATAGTGCTATCCGATTGGTCCATTCGAATTTTCTTGTAATTCCCGCTCGAAATGAATTTAAGCCATGGTGTTGCGATCGGGCGTATAGATTTATTATCGTTCACTAGTATATTTTTGAATGCCCGAATATATGTGCCTTCGCAGAAATCTAGGTCAACTGTGGACTTGACTTTGTGAAAAACTCCCGCTTCTCGAAATTTGAATTTATGGCCTTCTTGCCAACAGTGAGCGGCGATGGTCGATCATTTATTTCAGATGCACGAATCTTAGATTTTACGGGCAATGTTATAGAAGATGGTCATGGGATGTTTTGGTCTTGAAGTGCATGATGATAGGCTTGGTCTTAACTTTTCTCGATGTTGGAACACGATGAATTATGTTAACGTCAGGTTCTAAGTCAATAATACCAAGTTTTTGCAGGATCGTTGACTTGACTTCATCCAAATTCCCGAAGACAGGTGATTTTAATCATCGTCTCGAGTACTGTCGGAGATCGGCGACATCAATTTGAAGGTTTTTCGTTTGAGATTTTAAAGCGGCGTTCTCCACTTCTAGTGATGACATTGTGTTGTTGTTGTTGTAATCTTGTACTTCTGATTGCTGATTTTCAAGTACTGCTTACAGTGAGGTTAGTTAGTTCCTGGGATTGAGTTGAAAACTGATGCGCCATGAGACTGATGAGTGCATGGATGTGCTTTTCGGAGATGGAGGAGATACATGAAAGGAGTTTAGTAGATTCTTGTGACAGAGAACCCATCGTTTCACTCACAGTATCACAGATGATCAGGTTACAGGTCGGAATCGGTTCGATGACAGTTTCTTGATCAAAAGGGTTGGTAATGGATGACTCACTCTGCGTTTCGGGTTTACGGATTTGGCACCCTTTGGCATACTGGCTGAAGTGTTGCTTTGTTCATTAGATACACATGTAACACACACCCAGTGTTTTTCTCATTATAACCGTCGCAATAGAAGTGATAGCACGCCTCACATTTAACACAGACTATTTTTCCATCCTCAACTATGATGTTCCCTTCACATTGAACGCATGAACCTGATGTTGGATTCATGTTTTCCGTAGAGTATTTACATTACATTTAGTATTACATTTATATTACTATTACATTTAGTAAATTTAATTCACTTTATTGTTAAAAGGTTTTGTTGAAATTTTGATATAAAAAATAACTTGGAAAAAAAAATTGTTTAGGTAAACAAGATGTCACAGCGGGAAAGCTCAGCAGCCTCCTCCTCCTCCCGTTGCCACCGAAGAAGAAAAAGAGTTGCCAAAAAATTGCCAAATTTAGAGTAAAGCTGCCAGTTATAGCCAAAAAAATTGTCAAACTAGGTAAAAAGTTGCCAGCTTTACTCAATGGATGAAAATTTAATTCCTCAAAAAACGCATGTATATAGCAAATACGAGATTAATATATTTGTATGAATATAATTGATTTCGATAATTGGAGTATAATTATCATAATATAATTAAAAGATATGAACATAATTTCAATCCTGGTATTGTAAAATGCGTGTCATATGGTCACGCGATATTTGTCAGTTCTGGTCCGCAGACTGTAATCGGTGTGCACGCCTGCTGAACAGCCTGATGGGTGCAAATAGAAACAAAACGCACTAGGACAAAAAATACCAAATGTCAGTCATAAAGGTTCAATTTTATTTCGTGGCAGAATTTGAAATGGATGAGGTACTATGGGGAATTATTTTCTCCAGAAAATAGTAAGAAAAGACAAAAAAGTTTCCCTGGAATTTCCGGAGAAAATGGAAACGGGATCTTTCATATGATTCTCACGTAAAAGACAGAAAGAGCATCACCTTTACGGAGAGAGAGGCGTTCACTCCACGTATCCATAAACCGGCGCAGCTGGTGTGCTCCAGTTTCCTGGAAAAAAAACTGGGAAAAGAACCACTACTACTACTTTCCTTGATAAAAAAAAAAGGAGTGAAAAGTTCGGAACTGTGAAACTTTGAACTGAGAAAGGGCCTTGGTAAGATAAAAAAATAGAGTAAAAGAAACTTGTGTCAAAACTACTAAAAACCATTTCTGACGGTAAATAACACCAGCATTTCCGCTTCTCCTGTGAGAATAGATGAAAGAAAAACGAAGATAGAAACTACTCCCAACCATTTCTTAGCTTTCTTTACTTCCACAGAGAGAAGAGAAGGAAAAGAAATGAAAGCAGACGAGAGAGAGAGAAATGAAGTGAAGTGCAGCGCTTATATAGGTCCATATAGCCGCCATTTTCTTCGTTTTTTCTCACTGAGTGGTGGGGAGAAAAAAAATTGATTTCGAAGTGTAAAGGATGTTTCGAGATGATTACTTTTTCTCGAATAATAAAAAGAAAAGAAAAAAAAAACAAGGTAAGGAACGGAATTTAATTCAATTTTCCCAGAACGCGCCATTTTTCTTTTTCTTTTGTTTGCTAGTTTGACATGACATTTACAATTTCCTTTTTATTTGAAAAATTCATGAGTTGTTTCGTGATACTTTAGGAGTTTAAAGAAAAAAGAAGTGGAGTCGGGGAGGGATCCCGAAAGAAGTATAAAACTCGAATTACTGTTCTCACACTGCATTTCAAAGGAATGTCCATCCATTGCACGTTCAGAACTCCTACCTCGCCCAACCTCAGTATGACGTCATACCTGTATGCGCGGTGAAAAAGACTTGGAAGTTTTTAGAAAAATCCAAACAGAAAACCATGTTATATGATTGACCTTAAATAGTTCAGTAGTATTTAATGCTGGTATCAAAGCAACCCTATCTGACTATACATCCTTTTGCATGTATATTAGGCATGTCCAACCTGTTGCTCGCGAGCACCGCAGTGATCTTCGAAGAACCAAAGATTGTTCGATTCTGGTTCCTTATTACATGCTCGGAAGGTTTTGATTGCTCTCCAGTATCAAACTAGTCCATTCATGTTGCAATCACAATATACTGGGTCTGATTTTCAGTATATTAAAGTTACTATATATGGTTAGGGTGATTGGAAGTTTTGGTTTCACCTGGCCTGTCTTAGTTTGAAAGTTCTGTACAGTTCTTCCGGTCGAATATGTTTAGATCCCACTAGAAGAAAATAATATAATTAGGTCGTGAATGTGGGCAATATTTACCGAAAATTGGCGATACTTTGTGTTAATTTCATATATTTTCATGACCATAACATTCTAGTTGCCTTTGATTGCATTGCATTGAAATGCAGCTATGCCCATACGAGTGCTATTCTTCTGATGCTGTATGTAAATGGCGCTCCTGACTCGAAAAAAGTTGACTGTCCTTGCTGAGTATCAAAGTTTATAAGAAAGAGGAAATATGTCTGGAAAACACAGAAAATACACGTTCGCTTTCTAGATCACTCTTTTGGTTACTCGCTGACCTAGTCCCTAACTCTGTAGGTCAATTTTTTGTTCACCCCCGCGCTTGCAAACGATGTAAGTAAATCTTTTCGTCACCAGCTCTCTAGGTCACATACTTCACATGATTCATCCATGCCAAATGCTCCAAGTCACTCACCGACCTAGTACCTTACTTTCTTGGTTACTTCTCACTCACATGCTTGCAGAACTTCTAGGTCACTCTTTTGGTCACTCATCGAACTACTCTCTCGCTCTCTAGACAGAAGAAAATTAATGGCTTTACAAATTTCGCCATTTTTCTCCGATTTGGCTTAATTTTCTTGACCACTGCCTGTGCGACATCTTCCTCAATCCTCACCACAGCTTGATTTGACGCTTCAGGAGGGTCCAGTGGTTGCAGAGTAATAGTCAGGTCACCTTCACTTGAATCAATTTTTCCTGGCGAAGAAAACAGGACAGGAGAGAAAATCGGGGCCACCGATTTTTCAGCAGGTAGAGTCCTCTTCCTCGGCTTCTTCTTCCTCGCAATATTGCAGGAATCGTCGTGGCAAACGTTTGTCAGCGTATAGAAGCTCTCAAGAACATAATTAGAGAGCCTTTCTTTGCTGATTGAGTCCGCCATCGATTCCACGTGCCTTGCAACTCCGAAAGCTTTCCGGAAGAGAAGATCATCTCTGCAAGTTCTTTTGGTCTGAGGAATGTCCCGAATTATGTCAGCGTCAGCAGCACAGAGAGATTTCACGAGCTCCTTCAATGATTCTGCTATGTCGGCCTTTACTTCAGGTTCCTTTTCATCATTTTCATGGTCTGTGAAATTCTTGTAAACTCTTGACAATTTATGCGTGGGGATCAACGTTTTATGCAGATAGCAACAATTAAGAATTTTGCTAGCCATAATCACGATTCAATATATTACAGGAAATTACCTTACGGCCATGAGCTATAGCCTGCTTAGCTGCGCTCATAATGACGATTAGCGTTCTGCTTTTCAAGAAAGATTCGGACCAATGCGGAAAACGTGGTTACTCTTAGACGAAGGCAAGTTTTCAATTTTGGCCAATCAAACCGGAGCTTCCATTCAAAAACGACGTTTAAACAGCTATCAGCAGACGACAAGACGAAAGTGAAACCGTTATGTGTGTCGTCTGCTTAAAGACTTCACCAAATGGAAACACGATAAACTGGATGAGATTAACATAATTATCTAAAGCTAGTTAATAATCAGAACCTCGTTATAATGAGCTCGTGGCAATAATGCCAATGGGATGGACCAAATCATGAAGAAAATGATTTCCCAAACCCCCCCCCCCCTTCCCCGTCATAATCCTCCGATTGATTATGAACAGCTTTTCCCCACAACCCGCCATTAGTATAATGAACTTGATCCGGTTTTCCCGGAAATTTCTCCCGAGGTTTATTATCAATTCACGTCCACAGCGAGACGGTTATTTATTAAAGCCGAAGAGTATCCCTTTTGTCTTTCCTTGGGCGGTCCGTGATTGGACGAGAGGATTGACGTCAGTCGCTGTCCGTTTTTGTCATCGGATCAGTTGCTGTTGGAACATAATTTAGTTTTCTTTATAGCGTTTCCAAATCGAAAAAAAGAACAAATATAATAAATGCACGTTGTTGTGTTACATTGGCCACGTGTTGGCTCAATTCTTGTTTTGGAAATCGGGGTTTCGGTAACCATGACGGTTTCGATTACCAATAAAATGTGTCTGTCTGTATTTTTTGTCTATCTTGGTCTTTGCACGTTAAGGCACAACAGGGTTGAGGAAGAAAATAACAATGGACGAATAACTCAGGACAAGCATAATCGCGCGTGACATTTATACCGGGCATGTTCAACCTGTTACTCGCGAGCACCACGGTGCTCCATGGAGCATTCCAGAGTGTTCGATGCTCGTGTACGATTCAGAGGCGGGTTTATAGTTTCGCCTCACTGTGGGTTACACGGATTTCGCTGCCCTTCTCTCATACTAGTCTAATTTCCTTGACTATTCTCTTTGTTTCCTCGAATTTGCCATCCTGTGCTATAACCCGCTTGGTCTCCCTCTCACTCTTACAAGTACACCCGTGTCTCTAAAGTCACTCTTTTAGTCACTCACAGGCCAGCACACTGTTTTGGTGAACCACATACTCGCACACGCTCAAAGGTCACTCACTGACCTGGTCCCACACGCTGCAGGTCACTCGTCAGGTTTTGCCCGAGCTTGCTCACGCTCTGTAGGTCACTTACTTGGTCATTCACGTGATTGCTCCCGCTTCAAGTCACTCTTATGCTCACTCATGTGTTTGCACACTGTTTTGGTCACTCACGTGCTTGCACGGTGTTTTGGTCACCCACATACTTCCACACGCTCTGTAGGCCTGGGGGAAAATACAGGGGAGGCAGGCCCCCTCCCCCGCCCCCCAGCGTCAAAGGTAAAGCCTACTGATATAATGTATTTGCGTATATATGAATTGACATCATCATGCCTTCCCCACCAGCAATCATCGTGCCGCCCCCCCCAGACTTTCAAGTCTATCTCCGCCTACGTCTGTAGGTCACTCGTTTGATCATTAACGTGCCTGGCTCACGTTTTAAGTCACTCTTTTGGTCACTCACTGACATTATTCCTTGCTTTGTAGGTCCCGCTTTTGATCATTTACACGTTTACACATGTTCTATGCCTTTTTTCGGCCATTCACATGCTTTCACACTCCCTAGGTCACTCTTTTGGTCATTCATGTGCTTGTTCTAGGTCATTCACTGACCTGCTCCCTCACTCTGAATAGGTCACGTCACTCTTTTGCTCACTCACGTGCTTGTAAACTCTCTAGGTCACTCTTTTGATCACTCACTAACCTAGTCCCTTACTGTCTAGGCAAAGGCGGATTTTTTTGGGATTATACCGCCTTCTCCCATTCTACTATCTTTTTTGGCCACTCATTCCTCGAATTTTCCACCCCCCCCCTCTGAACTTGCCGCACTGGGTTGCTAAGCCCCCCCCCCCCCGCCGTAAATACGCCAGTGGCTTGGTTTCGTGCTCGCAAGCACTTGATCAACGTTCCAATTAAACACCTTATACTAATTGGATTCAAGGATTGAAATCGACCTGATTTCATGTATTGGTTTGGCGAGCTTGCCGAAAAGGGTGCTCTTCTTTTGATGATAGATACAGACAGTGCTCGCGACTAGAAAAAGTTTGAAGACCTCTGCATTATATACTGACGAATGAATGAAATCAAACGGGATGATCTCTGCTCTTCAAAATGACCCCACATGTGAAACTAGTCAGAATGGTGAAAGGCTTCGGGATTGGATAATCCCAGGTAATCGCGTCTTCATGTCCATAGAAGCAGGTGGCCATCGAAAGCTCTTTTGTTTGAAATTTAATGGAATCAACCGGTGACCCAACCAGAAACTTGACAGTCTGCTTCGATAGGGGGATGGGTGGCCTCAGCTTCCAAGTTCCGGTGACTATGGCTGTTGAATAAGGGCTGGTTGGAGTGATGAGGGTTTGAGAATTCCAAGACAACCCTTACTCCAAAACGACATCTGAGAGAATGTCCTCTTCTTTTCTTTATAACAACTCAGTACATACTACGGTTGCTGCGATTAAAAAACATATTTTTTTATTCTTTTGACCATTGGTTAGGCTGGCCATATTTCCTCGAAAGAAATACGAGAAATTGGGTTTCCAAATACGGGACACCGCCAATTATCGACAAGAATGGCGCCAAAAGTGAACAAAGTTGCCAAATATTGCTGAAATTACGAAAAAATCGCCATGGCGGGAAATGAAGCATTACTGCAAATTGCAGTGGATTGAAATAAATTGCACGAAATAAAACGTTCACCAAGACTAATGTGGGAGATTAATGTTGTTATTTATAGTTGTAATTATCATCTAATATAATTTTATGCGTTGAAAAATAATTTCAATCTTTGACTTCAATAACGAATAAAAATCCAAGTAGGCGTAATGTGAAAAACGGGGAAAACCGGAACTGTCCCAGGAAATACGGGACGTATGGTCACCCTACCATACTGGTGTTTGTCGTCTGTAACTTTTTAAAGCATCATCTATCAAACACAAACTACATTATCTGATTCTTCCTGAATCTGGTGTGGAAACTCACTCAGACACCATTTCACACTCGCTCCTTATCACTGCAAGCAATCGCAATACGGCAACTATATGCGCAATGTTGTGTATGCAAGAAGCTATTTTTAAGAGGAAAAACATCGGAATTCAAGCTTAGTGGGCGGGAAAGAGGGGACTTTGTTTACTTTTCCTTTGCAGAAAGACTCGCTTCTTCTCATCCTCATCCCCGGTAGGTGCTCAGAATCAATTTATGGCCGGAGGCGATAAGAGCAAAACACATAATGATGATTAAAAAAAAGGGGGAAGAAGAGACAACTCGATGTATATCACACATAACACACAAACGATGCCATCACCCAACATTAACGATTTTGCCCCAACGCGAATCCTCTCTGTGACTCGCCAAAGAAGGGATCAATTTTCTCCATTCACTTCCCGGGCCTTAACCACTTTTGCATTCTCTCCACCCTCAGAACGGGACTCCCGGTTTCAACCGTCGTCTGGAGCACGGCGCATGCGCGTTCGAGCTGCTCCCGTTGCGTCATCCGGGGAATTTTTCCTCTAGAAGGGTTCTTGTCCTGGAAAAAGAAATAAATAAATACTCATATATCCGCATATTCTCATCCGGAAAGAGTCGAAATCCCGGAATGGAAAAAAAAAATATTTTTCCCCCTTCCCTTTTCGTGGTTTTTCCTGATTCCGGGAACTAGTGTAATCACAAGAAATTCTCGGATCTGGCTGTCGTCTGCTTCTTTGCTGAGAAAATTTGTTGAGTGTTCATGCTGTTCCACTTCTCTTTATTTCCTTGTGTCGTCTGATTTTTTCCTTCAAGGCATACAGATACAACCCATGGCCCGCTGGCCAGATGTGGCCCATGACCTCAGTTTTATAAAAATGAACCGATTTTTCCCACTGTTTGGTCTTTCTTTTAAGTAATGGTGATTAACTGATTCCGAGGTCTAGCATGGCCGACTAGACATAATTGTTTAGTGGGCTATGGATCTAGTGTGGTCGCACAATATTACCACATCTGGTTGTCCTCGGTTTTTTTTCTCAGAAAATTTGCCGATTGTTGTTCACTTCTCTTCATTTTCCTCCGTATCGTCTGATTTTTTTTTCTTTAAGGCACGCAGGCACAACCCATGGCCCGTGGACCAAATGTGGCCCGTGCCCTCGAACATAGTAAATGAACGAACTATATAAATGATTTTTCACACTAGTATTGTTTGATCTTTTTTTTATGTGATGGTGATTAAACAAAGGTTCCTAATGTTGAGGCCTTTCATTGTAGCTTTCACCGTGGAAAGGTCTCAATGATGCCCCAATATTCATACGGCCCAGTAGTTAAAATTTTACCATCATCTGTTATAAATAGGCCCTATATTAAAAAAAAACAACATTTGCTGGTTTTGGTTTACAATTTTTACTATGCAATATAAAATGTTGAAAACATTCAAAGTCATGAAATATTTTATTTGATTGCGACCCGCGACCGTTCATGAAACCAAGTAAGTGGCTCACGTAAAATTACTAAATCATTTCAGTGGACTGTGACTGGTTTCAAAACCAACCACTCAAGTATCCGTGACCGGTTTTCCAAATCACTAAAGTGGCCTGCACTTTAAAAGGTTGAGCACCCCTGCTTTAGAGTGGGTAGCAACACCGTTAGTCGTGTGCCATTTTCTCCTGGAAATCGGATGGTCCACGAAAAGGTTAAAATGTAAAAACCTACCGATCCAGATCTAGCAACGCGCATTTTGCGAAGTTCCCCGAAACGAAAATGCAGTTTGTTGTCCTGCAACGCAACCCAGACCTTGTAAAGAATTTCTCAACAAAAACAAGCGATATCCATTTTTAGAACTCCCGTTTTCTTTCTTTTTTTACTCGATACAGATTTCGCAGGAAACACTTTCTTCTTTTCGGGGAAGAGAAAATTGCAATAACTTAATTCTGCGTTTCACCAATCTTCTTTGAACAGTGTTATTGGCCTTAACTTTCAGCGTAGAAAGAAGAAAAAGAAACATATCTCTGCCAATCTGTCGTCTGCTCTTTTAAATATGTTGTTTCTTTTTCGTTTACGTATGTGCGTATAACAGAAGAGAAACGCGTGATTTCTTTTTTTCGTTATTCTTTTTTGGCATCAACAACTGTTAACTCGTGATGACTTGAAATAAGAAAGAAAGAAAGGAGATAGAGAAAAGTTCATTCCGCCCGCGTTTATCTTTTGTTCTGATTCTGCAAGTAGTTCAATGTTTTCTCGTTCAGAAGATGCGGCGGAGGGAAAAAAAAAAAAAAAGCAGACGACATTGAGCGAAAGGAACAGAAGTAACGGGGAACGGATTTCTTTGTTTCCTATTCTGATTCGGAAAGTCAAAACACTCCAATTAAAAGAAAGTTATGATTGTGTTATGGATGATAAACTTCTTGTTTCTCAGTTTTCTCGTTTATTGTTTATTAGATTGTTGTTCTTCCACCATCATCTACTTCAAAATGTTTTTTGCACCATTCACTTTTAAATTTTTTCTCATATTGTTGTCTTCAGGCTTCCAGTTTGGAACACTTCCTACAGCACATATATCCTTCATCATTTATTTCAGAATGTTAAATATTATTCATCCTTCATCGTTTATTTCAGAATGTTTAATATCGCTCATCCTTCATCGTTTGTGCCAGAATGTTTAGCATTGTTCATCCTTCATCATAGTTTCAAAATGTTCACCTTCTATTGTCTACTTCAAAGGATTTAAGAATTGCACTCTCTCTACATCAGAATATTTCAAATTGTCTGCTTTTCGTCTTCTATTTCAGAAGGCTTAAGATTGGTCGTTCTTTCTCTCTCTCTTCGTTCAAAAAGGATTGTTCTACCATAATCTACTTTAGAACGTTTAGGATTGCTCTCTCTCTCTACAGCAGAAGGTTTTCTAATTGTTCCCTTTCTATTTTACACATCAGAAATTTTTCCCGTTTCCTGATTATTTTCCTTCTATCTTCTACTTCAGAGTGATTAAGAATTGCTCATATCAGAATATTTCAAATTGTGTTTACCCTTCATCTTCTACTTCAGAATGGTTCAGAAGTTCAGATTTTTCACCCTCTATCAGGTTTAAGATTGCATTCTTACATCAGAATATTTCAAATACTTCACCAATATTTCAGAATGTTCTACCATCATCTTTTAATCCAGTATTTTCAAGATGGATTGCTCTCGCTTCATCTACTACATCGAAAGCTTTTTTTTAGATTGTTTGCCTATCATCTTCCATTTCAGAATATTTCAGACCGTTTTACTATCATCTGCTTTAGAAGGTTTAAGATTGCTCTCTTTACATCAGAATATTTCAGATTATTTGCCTTTCATCTTCTACATCAGAATGTTTCTTAACTCTCATCTTCCGTCGCAAACTTCAGAAAATGTGTAAGATCTCTCTCTCTCCTCATTTTTTATAACACAAGTTTTCGTATTGTTTACTTATGACAATTTTCGCATTCTTCATAATCATCACCATTGTTGATCATCACATTGATCACCTTCATCTTCTACTTCAGAAAGGTTCAGATAGTTCCCCCCTCTATCGCACTATCAAAAGTGCTTTCTCCCTCTTCTTTTTATAAGTCCAAAAGTTTTCAGTTTGCTTGTCCTTCACATTCGACATCATGGGGTTTAAGATTTTCCTCTTTACATCAGAATAATTCAAATTGTTTCCCCCTTTATCTTCTACTTCAGAAAATTTCAGTTTGTTCACCCTCTACGTTAAGAAGGTTTGATACCGTTCTCTGTTCATCTTCTACATCAGGATGTTTCGAACTGTTCTCGCTTAATCTTCTACTTCAGAATGTTTCAGATTGTTTTTCTTTAGAAGTGTGAAGATTGCTCTCTTTACATCAGAGAGTATCATGAGCTGTAATCGTAGTTTCTAACTGGAATCGCACGTCCATTTTCATAGACTATTCTTAAATTATCAGCCAAACCATACATGATGTTAGTCGGAAGTCCTGTGTTTAGTCCTTCGTTAATCTTCACACGAAGCACCAGAGTGGTGTGGTGCGTATTCAACTTTCTCTTTTAAGATTATACCGAACTCTTCATCAATAACAATATAAACTTATTCTATATGGAATAATCACTCCTACCCGATAACACTCATCATTGACTAATAATGACGATGAGGATTAACGCGCCATGTCATCGTTTAGACGAGACAAGGAATGCGAACCCCAATCAGCAGCACAACGATAAGCATAATTCTGTCTTCTTCTGACAAGTAGAGAGAGGTATGGACAATGCCTTCGTCTGTTCGGATTCCAACAACAGAAATCATGGGAATTCTAACGCCTGAAAAGGAGGCCGAGAAATTGACGGCGATGACCATTACCGAAATGATATATCGTCTGATAGCCGGAAGGAAGAAGACCAAAAATATGAAGCTTTTGATAAAATGACAACGACTGTGATTTGTCGTTTACACGAGTTTCTAGTCTGCTTTTTTTTCCTTTTTTCCGGAAACAAGATAATAATGGGGTTTGTAACAATAGTACGAGACCGAAACCAATTCGATTCTGGGAATGAAGACTTTTTATCGTTCTCCATTTTGTGATATTTGGTGGATTTGATCCTGATGAAATGTCAGTTTTGTGAATTTTCTCGGGTCCAATTTTGTAACATAAATATCAACTACTTCATTCGTAAAAGGTACGAACAAAAATTTGGCCAAAATGTTTTCCGTGCCAAAAATACAATCTCCGTGAGAATAACTTTTTCGAAAAAAACTGCATTTAAATACGCCAATTTCTTCAATTTTCATGCTGAGAGGAAGCGTTCCAGAACCTGGTCTGGCCACAGAAACACAAAGGGCTCACCCAATTTTACCAAGCCGAGAAGAGTAGACGTGGTCCAGCACGTGACCTGGGATAGAGCTCAATAGAGCCACCAGGCCGAGGGAAGAGATGTGAGATGCCACAGCGACATCTCACATCCGAGATACCAAGCCTAGAAGAGTACACGTATCAAAGGACCTGGCCTGGCCTGGTCACGGTAGGGGCTCACTAGAGCCACCAAGCCGAGAGGAGCGATGTGGCCCAGCACCTGGGCTGGCCACTGCGACACAAAGTGCTCACCTCAGTCAATAAGCCGAAAAAAGTAGACGTGGTCTAGGACCTGGCCTGGTCATGGTAGAGGGCTCACCTGAGCCACCAAGCCGCAGGTGGACATTTACAGGTCACCTAAGTGGCCCGCACTTGAGCAGTGGCCCGCGAGCGCTATGCCTACAACTATCATCTAAAGAAGAGCACCCTTTCAGCACGTTTGACGTACGACTGCATGAAATTAGAATCATTTCAATCCTTGAATGCAATTTTCACAAGGTGTTTAATTAGAACGTTGATCAAGTGCTCGCGAGCACCAAATCGGACGCAAGCATCGAGCTCTCTGGGTACTTCAGGGGAGCAACGGGTTGAAGATGTCTGTCGAAAAGGCGTTCATGTTCATTTCTGACGTGCTCGAAAAGGCGTTCATGTTCATTTCTGACGTGCTCGAAAAGGCGTTCATTTCTGACGGGCTCGAAAGGCGTTCATGTTCATTTCTGACGGTATCGAAAAGGCGTTCATGTTCATTTCTGACGGTATCGAAAAGGCGTTCATGTTCATTTCTGACGGTATCGAAAAGGCGTTCATGTTCATTTCTGACGGTATCGAAAAGGCGTTCATGTTCATTTCTGACGGTTCTCGAAAACACACGATGACATGACGTTTCTTTGTCGGAAAGTTGTGTTGATGAATAGCGTTATTATTATTATTATTATTTTCCTTCATTACACCTACCATGTTTGCGAACACGCATTACATTCATTACGTCACGAGAGTTGTGTACACCCGCGATGTCTGTCCTTGGCACCATCAATCTATTTCGTTCGCTTGAATGTCTTTGCGTTATGTCAGAGGCAATATCATTATATTCCATTCAAGAGAAATCTCTCGATTCAAATTATAACCAAAACAAAATTGAATAACTTCTCAAATATCAACGAAAGAATACATTTTTTTCAATCTGAATTCCACAAGCTGTAATGAATTCGCTTACGGCAATTTCTGTCTTGTGTAATAATGAGATTGAAACAATCTACAAAGACGAGATATTACGTCTCAATACGGTAATGGCGTAAAATTTATGGCAACGAAATTCCTGTTCGAATTATAGAGATCGAAAGAAGGAATTTACTTTTCTTTTAGAAATATGGCTCCAGGAATTTAAATTAGAAGGAAAATTCCAACAAAAAAATTTCAAACTCGGGAATTTGCGTGAATGAAATTTTCGATGGAACTCTAGCCCATAGAATTTACACTCAAAGACGATTTGGTTAGCATTCTAGCTCAGGAGTTGACACGAATGAAGTTTTTGATGGAATCTCTGCTCAGTAATTTATGCGAATAAATATTTTGTTTGGGATCTCTCCTCGGGAATTTACATGAATAAAGATTTCGTTGGAATTTTAGCTCAAGAATTTACATGAATAAAGATTTCGTTGGAATTTTAGCTCAAGAATTTACATGAATAAAGATTTCGTTGGAATTTTAGCTCAAGAATTTACATGAATAAAGATTTCGTTGGAATTTTAGCTCAAGAATTTACATGAATAAAGATTTCGTTGGAATTTTAGCTCAAGAATTTACATGAATAAAGATTTCGTTGGAATTTTAGCTCAAGAATTTACATGAATAAAGATTTCGTTGGAATTTTAGCTCAAGAATTTACATGAATAAAGATTTCGTTGGAATTTTAACTCAAGAATTTACATGAATAAAGATTTCGTTGGAATTTTAGCTCAAGAATTTACATGAATAAAGATTTCGTTGGAATTTTAGCTCAAGAATTTACATGAATAAAGATTTCGTTGGAATTTTAGCTCAAGAATTTACATGAATAAAGATTTCGTTGGAATTTTAGCTCAAGAATTTACATGAATAAAGATTTCGTTGGAATTTTAGCTCAAGAATTTACATGAATAAAGATTTCGTTGGAATTTTAGCTCAAGAATTTACATGAATAAAGATTTCGTTGGAATTTTAGCTCAAGAATTTACATGAATAAAGATTTCGTTGGAATTTTAGCTCAAGAATTTACATGAATAAAGATTTCGTTGGAATTTTAGCTCAAGAATTTACATGAATAAAGATTTCGTTGGAATTTTAGCTCAAGAATTTACATGAATAAAGATTTCGTTGGAATTTTAGCTCAAGAATTTACACGAATGAAGTTTCTGCCGGAGTCTCTGCTCACGAATTTACATGAATGATTTTGTCGGAGTCTACATGAATGGAGTTTTTGCTGGAATCTGCTAAGGAATGTACACGAATAAATATTTTGTTTGGAATCTCTCCTCAGGAATTTACACGAATGACGATTTTTCCGGAGTCTATGCTCACGAATTTACATGAATGAAGATTTTGTCGGAGTCTACATGAATAGAGTTTTTGCTGGAATCTCTGTTCAGGAATGTACACGAATAAATATTTTGTTTGGAATCTCTCTTCAGGAATTTACATGAATAAAGATTTTGTTAGAATTCTAGTTCAGGAATTTATGAGAATGAAGTTTTTGCCGGAATCTCTGCTCAGGAATTTATGCGAATGAAGATTTTGTCGGAGTCTACATGAATGGAGTTTTTGCTGGAACCTCTGCTCAGGAATGTACACTAATAAATATTTTGTTTGGAATCTGTCCTCAGGAATTTACATGAACAAAAATGTTGTTGGAATTCTAGCTCAGGAATTTACACGAATAGAGTTTTTGTTGGAATCTCTGCTCAGGAATTTACGTGAATGAAATTTTTGTTGGAATTCTAGCCCAGGGATTCATATAAATGAATCTGTCGATGGAGTTCCAGCCCATAAATTTGAATTAAATAAATTACAATTAAGTTAGAATTCTTGCTCACGAATTTGCACGAATGAAGATTTTGTCGGAATCTCTGCTTAAGAATCACACGAATGAAGATTTTGTCGGAATCTCTGCTTAAGAATCACACGAATGGAATTTTTGTTGGAATGCTCAGAGATTTATGTGAATGAAGATTTTGTTGGAATTCTAGCTCAGTGATTCCTAGGAATGAATCTTTGGATGGAGTTCCAGCCCATAAATTTAAACAAATCACAATTAGGTTAGAATTCTCGCTCAGGAATTTACATGAGGGAATCTTTTTACGTAATCTGTGCTCAAGAATTTTAGTTGGAATTCCATTCCAGAATTTACAAGAACGAATTTTTTTTGTCAGAACTTCTGCTAAAGAATTTGCACAAATTAAATTTTTGTAGAATTCTGGTTCATGAATTTAACTGAATGAATTTTTTGTGAGAATTCTGGATTTTACGAATTCAACTGAATGAATTTTTTTTGGAATATTAAGTCATGAATTTACATGAATGTAATTTTGATTGGAATATTAAGTCATGAATTTACATGAATGTAATTTTGATTGGAATATTAAGTCATGAATTTACATGAATGTAATTTTGATTGGGATATTAAGTCATGAATTTACATGAATGTAATTTTGATTGGGATATTAAGTCATGAATTTACATGAATGTAATTTTGATGGGAATATTAAGTCATGAATTTACATGAATGTAATTTTGATTGGAATATTAAGTCATGAATTTACATGAATGTAATTTTGATTGGAATTTCATTCAAGAATTTACAAGAATGAACTTCTTGTGAAAATTCCTGCTCAGGAATTTACATAAGTGAAATTTTTGTATTAAATGCACGTATAAATTTTATTTGCAATTTTAGTTAAAGAATTTAACTCAATAAATTTTTGCGAGAATTTCGAACCAGAAATTTACACGAATGAATTTATTTTGGAATTTACACGAATTAATTTCTTTTAGAATTTACATGAATTAATTTCTTTTAGAATTTACACGAATTAATTTATTTGTGGAATATGCGCGAATATGAATCTCTTTTTGGAATTTACACCAACAGCCACGGAATTTACAAAATAGAAATTTTCTCATGTATTAAGATGAATGAAATTTTTTGTTGGAAATTCAGCCCATAAATTAACATGAATGACAATCAAGCTCAGGAATTTACGTTAACTAAAATTTTTGTTAGAATTCTAGCTCAAGAATCTACATCAGTGAAATTTTTGTTGGAATTCTAGATCAGGAATTTACTTCCGATGATAATTTACATTCATGACAATTTTGTTAGAATTCTAGCTAAAGAATCTACATGAATGAAATTTTTGTTGGAATTCTAGATCAGGAATTTACTTCCGATGATAATTTACATTCATGACAATTTTGTTAGAATTCTAGCTCAAGAATCTACATGAATGAAATTTTTGTTGGAATTCTAGATCAGGAATTTACTTCCGATGATAATTTACATTCATGACAATTTTGTTAGAATTCTAGCTCAAGAATTTACATCAATGAAATTTTTGTTGGAATTCGAGACCAGGAATTTACTTCCGATGATAATTTACATTCATGGCAATTTTGTTAGAATTCTAGCTCAAGAATCTACATGAATGAAATTTTTGTTGGAATCCTAGATCAGGAATTTACACGAATGAAATTCCAGCATTTTGTTGAAATTCCAGCCCAGGCATTTAGTTCCGATGACAATTTACATTAATTACAATTTGGTTAGAATTCCAACTCAAAAATTTACATGAATGAAATTTTTGTTGGAATCCTAGATCAGGAATTTACACGAATGAAATTCCAGCATTTTGTTGAAATTCCAGCCCAGGCATTTAGTTCCGATGACAATTTACATTAATTACAATTTGGTTAGAATTCCAACTCAAAAATTTAGAGAAATGAAATTTTGGCTGGAAAAAATTCCAGCTCAGAAATACAACTGCGCGATATTTTCAATAAAATTCTAGCCTAAGAATTTACATTCAATGACTGTTTATGTTAATAACAATTTGATTAGAATTCCAGCTCAAGAATTTACATGAATGAAATTTTTGTTGGCATCTCAACTCAAGAATTTACAAGGATGACAATTTTTTGGGATCATGTCATGAGTTAACATGAATGAAATTTTCGTTGGAATTCCATTCAAGAATTTACAAGAATGAATTTCTTATGAAAATTCCTGATCAACAATTTACATGAGTGAAATTTTTTTTTTGGCATTCCATCTCAAGAATTTACATGAATGAAATTGTTGTTGGAATCCTGGGGCAGAAACTTGCAGCATGAAATTAATGCATTTTGTTGGAATTCCAGCCCAGGTTTGGGCGCGGTAGCCCGGTCGATAAGATACTCGCCTAAAGTACCAAAGGATGTTTAGAGGTGTCGCGAGTTCGATACCCGGTTCGTCCTTGTCAGAAAACTTTCCTGACACAGGGGTACAACAGAAACGGCGACTTGACCGCAGCAAAAAATTGCTACGGCAGGGGGGGCCCCATCGAGGGATTAGCGTACCAACCTCTCGATGAGGATAAGAAACAAGCCTGCCGTTCGGAATCGCCAATAAATTGTAGGTCCCGGTCTAATTAGCCCTCGTGTGCAGAAAATGACCGTGGTGCGACAAAAATGACCAGCCCAGATTTTTAAGCAAATGAAATTTTTGTTGGAATTACAGCTCAAGAATTTATACGAATGACAATTTGACTGTAATTCCAGCCAGCTGATACTTCGGGTAAATTTTGAATTTACAATTTTGAATTGAATTTAAAATTTTAACTACAAAAACTCCTTCAGCAAATCTTGAAAATCGGTAAATTTTAACTAAAACAAAAAAATTTAGAATAAATATCTATTTCTTTAAATTTTGATTTTTATTAAATTTCAACGACAAAAAAAAAATTCGAGAAAACTTAATTGAGAATATTTTGATGGAATTTCAATCTCATTAAATTTCAACTGGGAAAATTCTCCGCGATTAGGAATTTCGGTCAATTTTAAATAAAAAAAAAATTCCGATGTGAATTTCAACTGGAAAAAATTTTGTAATTCTGAGAAAACTTTTAAATTTGAATAAATTGAGTAAATTTGAGTAAATTTAAAATTCCGAGAAAATTGAAATGAAATTTCTTTAATTTTGAAAAAATTGCAAGTAAATTTAATTTAAAAAAGAACCTGTGAATTTAATAAAAAAATTCCAGGTGAAATCGAATTTAAATTTCAGTGAATAAATATTAAATTAGTTTTGGAGTAATTTCCAACCGGAAATTTTCGCATGGTCATTGAAAAATCACAAAACACAAAAATTCAGATCAAATTCGAACTCAAAAATTTCGAGTCGATTTTAATTTTGTCTTAAAATGAAAAAAAAAAAATCTGACCAATTTACAGAATTTTAACAAAAATTTATTCGATTTCTTTTTTAAGAATCAATTAAATTTCGTTTTCGGCAAATTTCATCTTATGAATTCCATTCAAATTTCGTTCTTGGTAAACTAACAAAAACAAATTTATTTCGATAAATTTCTTTAAAACTTTCAATTTATTTTATATTTAGGAATAATCTAGAAAGTTCCGGAAAAAATTTTGTTTTGAGTTGAAATTTCAATAAAATTAATAAAAAATTCAGTCAAAATTTCACGAAATTTAACAAAGAAAAACATCAGATAAAAAAGAAACGCAAGCACATGAAGCCACACAAACTTAAAACTAATCCAGAGCAGAAGATGTGTTTGTCGTCTGCATTTTTATTTTTTCCCAAATCATCATATAATTCCGAATCGCACAAATTTATCGTTGAAATGTTACCAAAAGATAAGATGATATTGATCGATGCAAAATACAGAACTTCAGAACTTTTTAGTGGCTTAAAAGTAATTGAGTTAAATTTTTTTCAGTATTTCAAAAGGATTTTCCGGAAAAAATAACCGGGAGCCAATCCCCGGGAATGAATAATTAGGAAAAAAGGGAAACTCACCTTCATTAATAAGTCTCTGGTGAGATGAGGCAATTGCCTCTCGGAACAAACCTCTTCACTCATCTTCTTCTTTATTTATCTTATTTTCATCCCGGAATCAAAAATCCTAGAGGGAACAAATTGCAAAAGAAAAATACGGGAGAAATTCCGAATGTCACCGAACAACACACTCGCACTCAGAAGCACCGACCGTCACGAATGCGGCCTTTGGCGTATCTTCCACATCATCATCATCATCACCATCGAACATACGAAGAAAAAGAAGAAAAAGCAGACGACCGACCCGAACGGATGAACGTCCGGGATGTGTTATGGCGGTCAATGAATGGTGGTTGCTTCTTTCTTCTTTTTTTTTTCCTTCCCCCTTCTGTCTTTTCCCCCCGTTTCTCGCCAAGATTTGGCGATCGATCGAGAGACATCGTTGTCTGCTTGCGTTGGCGGTTGTTTCGGCGGTCGATAGCGAGCCAAATCGAACGAATATCATTATTTATTGATGACGATAATAACAATTAATAATGACATTGAAAATTGCCTTTACTTGTTTGACGAGATTTTAAATTCAATTTGCATTTTATTGCCGTTTCGGAAATTTCAGTTTGTGGCTCGTCTTTGAATAATATATCCGGGATTTCTTTTAAAATCTAGTAAAGAATATACAGGGTGAGCATGAAATATGTTGTCCACACCAGAGCATTCTGCAACCGCATAAAAAAAAGTGAGTTAAATTGCCTGACGGAGGGGAGACAAAACACATCCTTGGGATACCCCACATCCCGACAAGTAAAAAAACGCCCAGGCTCTATCGACCATTGTCAATTTTAGCCATTGTCCCGGATGAGGGGGGCTGGGCGGTTTCGCGTGTTTTATTATGCATGTAAAATACATTACATGAATATAAACACATTATGTAAAAAAGAAAAAAACAGGTATATAACAGATTTAAATATTTCTATTATACAAAGTTTCCGCCATGGCCAGGCCAGGTCCTGGGCCACGCGTGTTTCCCTCTTTGGCTTGTTGGCTCGGGTGAGCACTCCGCCGTGGCCAGGTTCTGGACCACGCGTCTTCCCTCGTTGGCTTGTTGGCTCGTGTGAGCACTCCGCCGTGGCCAGGTTCTGGACCACGCGTCTTCCCTCGTTGGCTTGTTGGCTCGTGTGAGCACTCCGCCGTGGCCAGGTTCTGGACCACGCGTCTTCCCTCGTTAGCTTGTTGGCTCGTGTGAGCACTCCGCCGTGGCCAGGTTCTGGACCACGCGTCTTCCCTCGTTGGCTTGTTGGCTCGGGTGAGCCCATGGCCCCCACAAAGGAGGGGCTGACAGGGCTGTAGTTCTGGGGCCTGGGACAATTCTAATCATTTTCTGCTTTTTCACGCTATAAATTAACTACAGAAGGGCCCGTGAAAAGTCTAACTGAGGGGCCCGGAAAAGATCCCAGCCTAGGGGCCCCGCTCCAGGATGTGCGGGCCATGGGTTAGCTCTCCGTCGTAGCCAGGCCAGGTCCTGGACCACTCGTCTTCCTTCGTTGGCTTGTTGGCTCGTGTGAGCACTCCGCCGTGGCCAGGTTCTGCACCACGCGTCTTCCCTCGTTGGCTTGTTGGCTCGGGTGAGCCCATGGCCCCCACAAAGGGGGGGGGGCTGACAGGGCTGTAGTTCTGGGGCCTGGGACAATACTAATCATTTTCTGCTTTTTCACGCTATAAATTAACTACAGAAGGGCCCGTGAAAAGTCTAACTGAGGGGCCCGGAAAAGATCCCAGCCTAGGGGCCCCGCTCCGGGATGTGTGGGCCATGGGTGAGCCCTCCTCCGTGGGTAGGCCAGGTCCTGCACCGCGTCTTCCCTCGCTGAAGTAAAAAAAACATGGCTTGGGTCTGAAAAGGGTCTTAAAATACTTGGGACTGTCTGAAGGGGAAACTTGCTATTGAAAAAATTCGTGAGTGTTGATGTAGGAAATTTTTGCGGTCACCCCATCACCTCCGAGTTTTGATCCGCACTTGTCGAAGGCCCCTTAATCCATCTTTCAACTTTCACCCCGCAATTCATGTACAGGCTTTTGGCAACAAATTTGGGTGATCTGTATTTGAAGTATCGGCAATAAATCTCAAAAACTGTTTTCTTTGTTTACATGTTAGTAATGTATTGGGGGGGGGGAGATGAATTCAATCGATTTCTCTTTCGGGATTAATCGCATATCCTTCGCCCTCCCCTCCGTGTTCTATTTCTCTCTCATACAAAGAAGAAAGATGCATTATAATATTGGGGGTGGGGGGTAGAATCGCAAAACAGAAGGAAAGAAAAAAACAACTCCCGTAATAGGGTTGCAAAGGTAACTTCGTGATGATTAGGAAAAGGAAACAAAAATAGGGGGAGAGAGAGAGAGAGAGAGAGTTGGGACGTATTTCTTCCATTTTTCCTTAAGCCGAGATATCTCGTCCCTTATCGGTGAGGAATTTACTACCCATAGTTTTTAACGGTTCTTTGTTAATCATCGAAAGACTTTCCCAATCTTTTTTTTTAAGCGATCGTGTAACGTTGATGACCATATTTCATACAGCAAAATACGGGATGTAGCCAAATGTCGCCAAAAATTCACCATATGACGGAAAAAATTTTCAGTCATTTGTGAATTTTTTCTGTTGACAGCACAGCGGAGCGGTGGTCGGCTGAAGTTGGTTTCCAGCGGTTTTCCCACCTTCGAGGCGCGAATGCGAAACGGCCTCCCTATTAGGAAAGTGTCTCCTCGCAGATCAGCCATACCTCCAACACGATACTTACATAACATGAAAGTTCACGGATTTACTACAGACAAATCCCGTTATAACGAACTCCGGGAGACCTGAGAAATCACTTCGTTTTAACGAAATTTCGTTATAAAGGAATTCCAGGTTTTTGCATTGTTCATAAGTAAACTTATCAGGGGGATTAGAAGAGTGTTCGTTAAAACGAGAGTTTCTCTATAGCGGTATTCGTTAAAACGGGATTCGACTGTATATCTAACTCAAAATGTGGAAGACAGATGGCGGCACCAGCAAGAACACGAAACAAACGCAACTCAGACAACATAAATACATTAGGGCCACTCATATACAGTACATACACACACACACACACACACACGTTCCGGCATGTAGCGATTCGTTAGAAATTCCGCAGAGGAATGCGTTATGAGGCACGATTGAGTAATAGAGTTATGCATATTTCGTGTTCTGGTGGTGGTGGTGCCATCTGTCTACCACATTTCGAAGTGGAAATGGTGCATGCTTGGATTGTTCTTCGGCACCAGAGGCTGGAATGCGCATGGCAGTACCAACTGCAAACCTGAAGTCGCGTCCCCCCCCCCCACAAGGGCAGAGGGCTTATGAAGAAATACAGTTTAAAAAACACACACACACAGGTTTTTTGGGGGACCCGGAAAGAATCCCAGCCCAGCCCGGGGGAAAGAAATTTCGCCTGCATTGACCAAGAATGGCCAAGTGAGTGATAGTATGAGTGACCAAGTGAGTGATAGTATGAGTGACCAAGTGAGTGACTGAATAAGTAAATGAGTGAGTGACTGACCATATGAATGATCCAATGAGGGGCTGTATAAGTGACTGTATGAATGATCAAGTGAGTAAATGGCTGTATAAGTGTCTGTATGAATGATCAAGTGAGTGAGTGACTGACCATATGAATGATCAAATGAGTGGCTGTATAAGTGACTGTATGAATAATCAAGAAGTGAGTGGCTGCATAAGTGACTGTATGAATGAGTGACCATTGTATGTATGAATGAATGATCAAACGAGTGACCATATGACTAGTCAAGTGAATGGCCGTATGAGGAACCAAGTGAGTGATCGTATATGATTATACATACACTGGGTCACTCATGCGGTCACCAACGCATTTACTTGGTCACTAATGTCGTCACTCACTTGGCCACTTATGTGGTCACTCACCACTAACTTGGTCAATCAAAAGGTCACTCACCCACTCACTTCATCACTCACACGGCAGGCGAAATGTCAGGGGCAAAATGTTGGAGGTGAAATGTCGAGGGCGAAATTTCCGTAAACCGGTCTACTCGGAACCACACATGCACCTCGTCCATATTCCTTTGCGGGACTTCTAACGGATTGGCACATGTTGGCACTGTGTGTGTGTACGTGTTGTGAGCCTAACTTGATTAGTTTGCTTCTGTGCAATGACGAAGGTATCCAACCAGAAGATAAATTCTCGCAAGTGGATATCATAGAAAACGAAACCATGGGATGGACAGATCACACCGGCAGACGATATTGTGTGCACCTTCTCCAGAATATTCCGGAAACACGTGGAAGAATAATACACACACGGATGGATCCAAAACAACGGAGGGAGTGGGAGCAGCTTACACAACATATTCAGCGACAACGAAGCGAGAGACTACTGGATCTCCAAACTACACGATCGGAATATACAGTATTCCAAGCTGAGATGCTAGCCATCGAGAAAGCTGTAGAAAAGTGGCACAACAACACATTTCCAGATATTACCGTAATAAAAAGCGGACAGCGTGTCCTCTTTGAAAGCTCTTAAAGATCCACTCACAACAAATCCAATGGCCCGTGAAGTTCGTGAGCTACTTATTCGAAACAGCAAAATACTTCTGTGTTGGATCAAAGCTCATAGCAAAGATCAAGCTGACTTCCTTCGCAAAGCCGGCCACCAAGGAAGGAACCCCCTGTACCATACCGACCCCTAGAACAGCATACAAAAGAAAGTGGATTCAAGAATCATTACGTCACTGGCAAGAAAGGTGGGACGCCGGAAGTCCAGGGCGTAAGATCCACGAAGTCAGTATAGACGACCACTTGCCATGGCCCAGAAACACATTACTATCTTTAGAGAGAGATAGGTGGCTTTTTCTCAGCTCGAGATATCAAGGAAACGGTTATTTTCCGGATATTATGCTGAGGTGAACTCGGGAAGAAAAGCCATCACGTCTCCGCCGGGACTCGAACCCAGGCCCTCTTGCATACCGGGCAAGCATGCTACCTTGCCTTCCTTATTTCACGCACTGTGGCGTGAGGCGCTGAAGTAGAGGCATTAGTAGCCTCTCTCTCTCAACACTTCAGGAGATTACGATTACGATTACTATCTTTTCCACCGAACACGGACCATTCCCGGCCTATCTGGCAAGATTCAAAATAGTAGACTCTGCCTCTGCGAAAAAGAGGGAAACGGTTTTCATTTCATCTCAGAGTTCCCCAAGACCAAAGAGTTCCATTTTATAAGTCCCCAGACCGGGACAAACTGACACTCTGGAAAAGACGCATCATCAGAAGTCCGATGGAATGCAAATCGCATAATAAAACACGTGGAACATCTTGAAACATGCGAAACAGAATTCAGACGTCCAATTAACCGGACTGACGATTCCAACGACTCCGAATGTACCGCTCCAGAACCAAGACCAAAAATTCCTAGCCTGCATACCATGATCATAAGACTCAGGAGTAAAGAAAGATCAATCCATGCAGCCCTTCCTCCTTCGGAGATACCCTCCACATCCCAATGTAAATGTAAACTGAAGAGCCAAAAAAAAACTGGTACAGGCATGCGTATGCAAATAAAGAGATATGGAACCAATTAGAGTACGGCGCTGTGGTCCGCAACGCCTATATAACACAACAAGTGTCTGGCATAGTTGCTAGATCGGTTACTGCTGCTACAATGGCAGGTTATCGAGATTTAAGTGAGTTTGAACGTGGTGTTATAGTCGGCGCACGAGAGATGGGACATCCGAGGTAGCGATGAAATTTGGATTTTCACGTACGACCATTTCACGAGTGCACCGTGAATATCGGCAATCCGGTAAAAAATTAAATCTACGACATCGCTGTGGCCGCAAAAAGATCATGCAAGAACGGGATGACGTGCAACTTTTCCGCAAATTGCTGCAGATTTCAATGCTGGGCCATCAACAAGTATCAGCGTGCGAACCATTCAACGAAACATCATCGATATGGGCTTTCGGAGCCGAAGGCACACTCGTGTACCGTGCAGTCATCAAGCTTTACGCCTCGCCTGGGCCCGACAACATCGACATTGGACTGTCGAGAACTGGAAACACGTTGCCTGGTCTGACGAGTCTCGGTTCCAATTGCTTCGAGTTGATGGACGTGTACGGAGACAACCTCATGAATCCATGGACCCTACATGTCAGCAGGGGACTGTTCAAGCTGGTGGAGGCTCTGTGATGGTATGGGGCGTGTGCAGTTGGCGTGATATGGGACCCCTGATACGTCTAGATACGACTCTGACAGGTGACAGGTACGTAAGCATCCTGTCTGATCACCTGCACCCATTCATGTCCATTGTGCATTCCGACGGACTTGGACAATTTCAGCAAGACAATGCGACACCCCACTCGTCCAGAATTGCTACAAAGTGGCTCCAGGAACACTCTTCTGACTTTAGATGATCTCGATGCGCGTCCCGGCCGCCGCTGCCAGTCGAGGAAACAAAACTGAGCACCAAAACGAGAAGGGAAAAACTAGCGCCTCGCAAATTCTATCCTGGCTCTTTATTTTCAAGCAAGAGACAAAGGGACCAATAGAAAGTCGTGTAGATTTCTAATTTGCATATACTTTTATACTTTTATTTAACTTTCCCTTTTTTTTGGTTAGACGACCTAAAGTCGAGCATAACACTGTGCTATAACTCGCTTGGCCTCCCCCGCCCGTTCTGTAAGTGTACACCTGTGGCTCTATAGTCACTCTTTCGTTTGCACACTGTTCTGGTGCCTCTATTGTTTGCACACTGTTCTGGTGCCTCTATTGTTTGCACACTGTTCTGGTCCCTCTATTGTTTGCACACTGTTCTGGTGCCTCTATTGTTTGCACACTGTTCTGGTCCCTCTATTGTTTGCACACTGTTCTGGTCCCTCTATTGTTTGCACACTGTTCTGGTGCCTCTATTGTTTGCACACTGTTCTGGTCCCTCTATTGTTTGCACACTGTTCTGGTCCCTCTATTGTTTGCACACTGTTCTGGTCCCTCTATTGTTTGCACACTGTTCTGGTCCCTCTATTGTTTGCACACTGTTTTGGCCTCTTTTGTTTTCACACTGTTTTGGTCACTCTTTTGTTTGCACCCTGTTTTGGTCACTCTTTTGATTGCACACTGTTTTGGTCACTCACATACGCTGCTCAAAACAATTAGGGGAGCACATGGTTTTAACAAAATTACGCAAAGATGTATACCGATGAGTAACATAAAATGAATCATCCATAATTTAAGCCTAGCAGGAAACGGAAGAAGAAAACTTCATATGCAAATCAAAGTTCATGACGTCAAAAACCAGAAAAAGGAGATAAGGGCAGAAATCGGGATGTTGCAGAAACGTCTGTTTTATTGCCGTAACTGTGAAATTCGATTGCGCAGTATTTTTTTTTGAGACAAGATGACTTGAGGATGTCTCAACAATGTGATTTACCGGAATCCATAGCATGGCGTGTTATAGGCAGACTGGAATCCGGGCAAACACGACGTAGTGTCGCGGACGCTGTTGGAGTCGCCAGAAGTGTTGTTGCAAGGCTGTGGAATCGATTCCAAGAAACAGGAAATGTTAGACGTCGACCAGGGCAAGGTCGGCCACGCGCTACTATAGCAACTGATGACCGGTATGTACGGTTAACAGCCCGTCGAAACAGAACAGAGAATGCTACGCAGCTGCAAAGACGGTTGCTCTTGGCAACAGGACGAAGGGTGTCCAGCTAAACAGTACGTAATTGGCTTCATGAGGGAGGGCTCTATGCACGTAGGCCAATGGTCTGCATTCCATTGACCCCACGCCACCGTGCGGCCTGAAGAAGATGGGCTGCTGAACATCGAGATTGGGAGCAACATGATTGGAGCCAAGTGCTGTTTACAGACGAGTCCCGATTCAGTCTGGAGTGTGACACCCGACGTGTTCTGGTATGGAGGGACAGCCGCATTCGTTCGTGAAAGGTCACAATACAGACGAGCTGGTTGGATGGTATGGGGTGGAATCAGCATAGGCGGACGTACGGACCTGCATATCATTCGGAATGGCACTTTGACGGCCCGAAGGTATGCAGACGAGATACTGCGACCTCATGTCATCCCTTACGCTGGAGCCATTGGAGATTCCTTTGTTTTCCAGGATGATAATGCCCGACCGCATAGAGCTCGTCTGGTGGAGAACATGCTTGAAGCTGAAACAATACAGCGTATGGAATTGCCAGCGTGCTCTCCTGACCTGAATCCAATCGAGCATGTCCCAAACATGCCCCTTGGACGACGCATTGCTGCGCGACCAAGGCCGCCTGTCACTGTCCGGGACTTACAGATTGCACTTCTTGAGGAGTGGAACAGTATTCCCCAAAGTCTGATCGATAACCTCATCGCATCCATGGCAAACAGGTGTGCAGCAGTCTCAGCTGTTCGAGGAGACCACACGCCCTATTAAAACTCATGCATCATGTCCAAACAGTACTTTTTTTAATCGTTTACATGTAGCCAAATTGCTGCCCTAAATCATCTTTTCATCTTTTTTCCATATTTTCAAAGAATTAAAGCTTAATTCCAAATGTTTTTACGTCTTTTTTCTGTATTGCGCATTGATACGCCATTGTACTATCCATTGTATGCCAATACGTGGCTGTCTCGCACGGTTTTCTTCACTTTTTTGCTTGCTCCCCTAATTGTTTTGAGCAGTGTATATTCAGATTCCTTTGGTCGTTAGTGCTGCCATAGCGAAGCATAGTAATTACGGTTATAAATGGGCATAATTATCACAAAAAAAAAAAAACGCCAACACGGCAATGACCCTGAATCATAGGGATCGATATACTGTAGATAGCTTAGTGATACATATACAGGGATCGACACATAGGGGCCCGAATTTCAGACATTGGCCGGGTTAACTGGGCCGGCCACTTCGCGAAGTGCCCAACTTCGGGCTTTGGCAGTAACAGAATTACCACAAAAAAATGGCAAAGATATTGCTTGCGTCGGCCTGCTATGGCTACAGGTGAAATGGACTTCTTCAATTACGCTAAAGCTTCGCGCGAAGGCCATCTGCTATAGATGGATTTTTTTGGATCTCGCAACTTCGCAGCGATTTCAGTCATCCTAATTATTGTTCTATTTTGGAATCTAGGATTAAAACCCGCTTTTACGTGCAGGCTTTTCGCAACAAATTTGGTCAGTGTTCAGTTGAAATAGCAGAGGCAAATCTCAAAAGTAGCGTTTTTGAAAGCACACAGGAAATGAAAATGAAAAAGATAAGAGGAATAGGTTTTCCATCTATCCTCCATTCGATTCGATCATTTCGAGTGTGACCATACGTCCCGTATTCCTCAGGACATTCCCGTATTTTTACGTGATTTTTGGCTATTCCCGTCTTTTTCGCAAAAATTACCGGGTTTTTTTTTTTAAACATATTTTCAATGAAGCTCATTCGGATTTTTTCTCTTTATTGAAATTAAGGATTGGAATTGTTTTTTAAAAGTCATGAATTATATTATGATAATTACAACTATATAAATAACAAGAGATTCATCTCGCATATTTGTTATGTTTAGGGTGACCATACGTCCCGTATTCCCCGGGACAGTCCCGGTATTTTGTTTTTTTGGCCGTCCCGACTTTTTGGCAAAAGTGTCCCGGTTTTTCCCGTATTTTACACGAAGCCTAGTTGAATTTTTATTCTTTATTGAAGTCAAAGATTGACATTATTTTTCAACTCATAAATTATTTTATGATAGTTACATCGATATATGAGAATACTAATCTCCGACATTTGCCTTGGTTTTTTTTTTCGTGGAATACATTTTAATCTACGCATCATTTCCCGCCATTGTGATTTATCCGTAATTTCAACAATATTTGGCAACTTTGTGTGGTTTTGGTGTCGTTTTTGGCAATAATTGGCGATGTCCCGTATTTTCCCGTATTTGGAATCCCAATGTCCCGTATTTCTCTCGAGGAAATATGGTCAGCTTAGTTATGTTCAACAATTTAATTTGGTGGAATTCATTGGACTCCACTACAATCTGCAGCAGTGCTTCATTTTACACCACACACTGGCGATTTTTCGATTTTCAGCGACTTTCGCAACTGTCAGAGGCGTACGCAGGAGGGAGGAGGGGGGGGGGAGACGCATAGGAAACCCGTGCTTACACCAGCTAGAGCAGAATCTACTCTAGCTGGTGTTATCCGTGCCCTCCTCAAGCCTACAAAAAAAAAAATTATCGAAATTTAAATTAAAGTTGAAATATTGAAAGGAAATGCCTTTTATATGCCATTTTTATCTAATTTCCGTTAATTTAATTGCTTTTCGAAGAGTGGTGACTCACAATTTCTCAGGAAGAAAAAAAAAGGGCCCCCCCCCCCGCCAATCCTTTTGTGCTCCCTCCAAAGATCGATCCTTAGAGTGACAGTATTTTAAGGGTCCTGTATTTCTCGGGAGAGTCCCGTTTTTTTTTTCTGTCTGTCCTGACTTTTTCGCGAATGTGTCCCGTTTTTTTACGCGAAGCCTACTTGAATTTTTATTCTTTGTTGAAGTCAATGATTGAAATTATTTTTCAACTCATAAATTATTATATTATCATAATTACAAGTATAAATGAGAATGTTTGTCTCTTGGTGAACGTTTTACGAAAGGGTGTGTGTGACGTCACTCTCCACTACCATACGAAGGTTTTTAACCACTGGCTGCTGCGAAGATGAATTTTTGGAAAGAGAGAAAATTCTCAACTGCCTTTGCGGGGAAAGAAACCCACGTCCTTCCACTTTTCGGGTGAACGCCCTGTACCACTGGACTACAAAGGCAACGAAATCAACGGCGTATGGTCGGGGTCGCAACTAGGGAGGAGGGAGCAGGCGGGTCTTGTGCCCCGGGCGCTGGATGGAAGGGGCACCGAATGCACCCTTTAACTGCTTCTTCTACATCACATGTGGGCGCCAAAATGCGTTCTTGCCCCGGCTGAAGAAGTATCTAGTTGCAGCCCTGTGTACGGTAATGGAGAGTGACGTCATCCTTTCGTAAGTCGCCATCTGGTGGCAGCGTCAGCAGTTGTGAGCTTGGCCTGAGTTAGGTCCGACCGTCCATGTACGATCCCTTTCAGTGTACACGAGCTCCAAGGATAGATTGAGAGATTCGTTGCCTCTGTAGTCTAGTGGTTCAGTTGTGTTGACCAGGTAAGTGAAAGGACGTGGGTTCGATTCCCCGCAGGGGCAGTTGAATTTTCTCTCCAAAATATATCTTCGCACAGCCAGTTGTTAAAAACCTTTGTATGAAAAGCGGAGAGTGACGTCATCCTCGGATAATTCGCCATCTGGTGGCAGCGTCAGCAATAGTGAGCTTTGGCCTGAGTCAGGTCCGACCATCCATGTGCGATCCCTTTCAGTGTACACGAGCTCCAAGGATAGATTGAGAGATTCGTTGCCTCTGTAGTCTAGTGGTCTAGGGCGTTCACCCGGAAAGTGAAAGGACGTGGGTTAAATTACCCGTATGGGCAGTTGAATTTTCTCTCTTTCCAAAAATTCATCTTCACAACAACCAGTTGTTTAAAACCTTCGTGTGAACGTTATATTTCGTGGAATTAATTTTAAACCACTGCAGTTTGCAGTAATGCTTCATTTACCGCCATTATGGTTCTCCTGTAATTTCAGCAACATTTGTCAACTTTGTTTACTTTTAACGCCATTTTTTAGCATAATTGGCTATGTCCCGTATTTGTTTTTCCTCGAGAAAATATGACCAGTCTATGTATCCTTCGTACGCCCCAGGCAACAGTTGGCATCTTTACTCACCTTTGGCATCATTTTTGGCTGTCCCGTATAATGGAATGCCGATTTGACGCATTTTTCTCGAAGAACCAGAACCAGAATAAAAATTTTAAGGGGATGCCTGGCCCTTAAGCGGGCCATATATTCCCCATACAGGCTGGGGGCCCGTCGCGTCCCCCTGATGAAGGAAAAAAGACAAGGGAGTAGTGTTTGTGTAAATATGTATGTGAGTGTACGAGAGGGGAAAGGTTGGAAAAAATTCCTCTTTTGAAAAAGTTAATTTATGGTTCACTGGTTTTCAATTAAAATTAAATTTGGACGATGCAAAATGCCACCACTTCCTTACGATGTTAGTATTATTATGAGCTTCGCATGTGAAGAAGCCCGGTCGGGCAACGCTTTGATGTTGGCCTGCACGTCTGGGATTGGATCAGACGCCTTCGTGATTCCGTATTGGCTGGAATCTGAAAAGATACATGTTATGCACAAGATAAAATTGCAAGAAGTGGGAAAAAAGAGATAGTGTTAATACGATTATTTTTCAAAGTCAAGAAAAGATAGAGTAACGATGAAGAGGAAGTTTAAAAACACGATTTTTTTTTTTTTTTTTTTCACAAAATTTTTTTCTAAGTTTTTTTGAAGATGATTTTTTTTTTTTTTTTTTGACAGAATGAAAGTTGTGGAAAGGAAAAAGAAAAGAAAAGAATACCTTCCGATTAAATGCTGAGAAAAGTTTTTTCGATTTTTGGCGAGGCTTAGGTATCCGAGATAATGTTCCCGGCCTCGTATAAGAATTTTTCGAAGACTGCTCGCCGGTCTTTTTTGGAGTTAAACTTGAGGATATCCTCGAAGCAAAGTTTTGCGTATTCAAACATATACAATGTTGAATTTGGGCAATGGTCTTCGTCAGATCCGGTGAGGTCGCCGATGTTGTCGGCCTTTTTGGTTGCCGATGGTGCCGGGCGTGGTTCGGCAACTTTCTTGCGTTTCGGTGCGGCTTTGCTGGTCGAGGCCTGTTTGCTCGGGAATTTTTCCAAGTTTTTTGTAGAGTCCGTAGATGGAGGGAGCGTTGCGAAGTCCGTAGAGTTTGAACTCGTTTTAGGATTGGTTCTTGTGATCTCGACGGACTTGGTTTTTTCTGCCGAAGCAACTTCTGGACTTGTATTTTTTGTCGATTTCTTGGTAATTTTCCCTTTGGATGTAATGTCTATTTTTTCGGTGTTACGGGACGCGTTTATATTTTTCCATACGGATCTCGGAAGAAACGTTGGGCGTTCTTTCGGTTTTGGTGGATTTTCGGTGACTGCTTGGATGGGGCGTCCCTTTTTTACGGGTAACGAGTTCCCGGATTTTAGCCGTTGGAAGACATTTGGTAAAGTCGGGTTTTCCTAAGAGCAGATTTCCTGTGCCGCGCGCAACGTGATTCGCCCAGCGCGACACGCAGTCCACTCACCAATAAGAAAAGCAGCATGACTGTTTCCCTACAGAGCGCAATAGGGCTCATGTCAGCGCTGACTCCTTCTGGAGGACTCAAATGCGTCGTGCGCCGCGCGTTTTGCCGATATTCTCTTCACTCTTGTGTGTTTTATTTCACTTCCCTTCAAACCGGAGCATGCAGACGACAGAGTAGCTGATGCCAAAGCCATATACTTTATATAGCCGCCCTGATCTGATGTGCCTCGCTAGGAAAACACAAACGCGTAGCGTGATTATGTAACGTGTTTCTGTAGGCGCGAAATAGTCTAATTCGGTTCACGCTGCGCAAAAAACTTATTCCTAGGAAGACCCGGCTTTAGCCAATCCTTGATTTCCCGTATTTTTCATAGGGATATATGGTCATTCGAATATCCACATGATGTGGCGTGTATTTTTCTCTAGATATATACGATGTATGAGCATTTTATACTTTAAATTTATCTATTTCAAGCCTTTAAAACGTCAAAAATGCATATAACAACCATTTTATGGATTTTAACTAGCTTTAACACATGCGCTAAAAAAAAACATAACTATCAATCATTTCTTGTCTAACATTTAAAATGTAACAACTTTTGAATAAGAGTCTATCCGTGATTCGTCAATCTGCAAGCGACAAAAATGGCAGAAGAGAAGAATATTCAGGAAAAACTATCCTCCACCAATGTCATATTTTCTATGCTTGCTTGACGTGAACGGCGGTATTTTTTTTTTTTATCTCATTGTTGGCAGTACCAGTGTATATATTATAGGAGATATTTCGGCGGCCATTCATGTAAATAACAATTAATTCCACGTTATAATAACCTAATGTAATTATAGTGGCTATTATGGCGATTAGTAATAATATAATTATATGTTGATTGTGTTCATGTGACCTTAGCCTCGTGGTTTCGGTTCTGGTTGGTTGTGGTAAGTGAATGGCCACTCGATAAGGTCGAAGCTGTAATTAAATGCTCTCCCGGAAGTCGGTTCCACAATCGGGGGCGCCACGTTCCCGAGACTCGGGCCCGATCGTTGGGTCGGACCTCGTTACGTTGTTGTAAATCTTATTTAATATATATGTATATTATGTATTTGGGTTATTGGCGGTCAAAATGGCATCGGCGGCCAAGTGCCATCCATGTTGAATTCCGAATCGGTAGTAGGCGATTTCCCCGCCAAAGTCTCATGTGTTGGCCGTTTTCTGTTGAGTGTTGCCCCTCAAAAGGGGTGGTATCACCCCTTGGGGGGTTGTTGCCTGAATGGCCCAGTGGGGTAGTGAAGCCACGGGTGCAGTATGGGGGAATTCTGGGTTGGCTTGGGTGGACAAAAAAAAGGGGGGTTCTCAAATTTTTTCCCTCTCGCAGTGCCCGTTTCCCTTCTCGATGCTTATCCGCGAGCTCCCTAAAGATGTTTGATCTGTCAAGTGGTTACGACTGCGTTTGGTGTCACGCAGACTTTTTTTTTTGGGTATTTTCACAAATCAAGTGGTTACGACAGCAATTGCTGTTGCTGCCATGTATGATGGTGGTGCCTATGACAGCATTTGCAGGCGCACCGACTTTTCTGTCTTTTACAGAAAATAATTTGTCATACATGTGCTGCCATCTGTACAGCCATCCTTCTACTTTATTATCTCATCACTAGATGGAGTTTTGAACAATTATATTTCAAGGTCTGAGATTATTATTATCATCAATGTCATGTTTTGCAAAGATGCATCCCCATCGCTTTTTTTTTAATTTTTTATTTCCGATTTCCTTGTGAAGATCCATCTGTTTTATTACTCGTATATCTTTTAGCAAAGGTTCAACTACTAAGGTTCCACATAAATCCAACAACAGCATTTCTTTTAGTCGCAGGACATTATGACACCCCCCCCCCCCTCACACTTTTGGGGTGTCATATTACGTCTTGACACATTCGAGCTGTAAAAAAACATGCTATAAAAAAATATTTTAATATTTCAAACTTCCAAGAAAAGGAAAAACTGCAGGCATCTTCAAAGAAGTGGGCACTGCTGGTTGAAATAGAATATTTTTGTAAAAACCTTTGTCAGCATCACCGTTCCGAGGCGCCTCTGTCAAAGGTTGGAGGTGCACCAGGGCGTAGCTCTGCACAGTTTGAGAATCAAACAAGGCTACCAATGCCCTCTCCGGTTCAGTGAAAGAATTGCGTTATTGGCATAGACACTACTTCACCAAACACCAACTCTGGCCATATTGCTATTTACTGCCATTGATTAGTTAGACTGAAAATTGAGGTGCCATCTATCGGTGGTCACCTCAGCCTCATTAGGGAAAAATATCTTTATTCTTTCCTGGGTTTGAACCTGGGACCGTGACGGCAATTTTTTCATGATGGTAAACAAGCATCTTACCACCATGCCATTCGTGCATTAGACACGTCCCTCAAGCATTGCTATGGACAGGAGCAAGGCCCAGAATCCGGGGAAGCAGGTGGGTTTCGTGCCCGGTGCCGGACCAGAGGATCCATAAATTTCATCCTTTAAACCATAGTTCTCAAACTTTTTGTTTCATTGCCCCTTCAGAAATTTTTTTCTCTCATCACCCCCAGACTCAAGCGAACTCGTAGCATCCTATGTTGTATTCGTAGTTTTGAGCGCTCCCTGGACCATTCCATCGCCCACTTTGGGAAACACTGCTTTAACCTATTCAACATTATAAAGGGCGTCAAAATATGTGTTTGGCCCAGCTGATCAAGCATCTAGTTGCAGCCTTGGACGAGAGGATGGAGGTAGACATTAGTTCCCTGATCGCTGTATTTATCCTTATTGATTCCTTCCCCCTACTTTCGTTTGAGGAGCCTGTATCCGCTTATGGCAGGTGCTGGAATCTAAGGGCCAAAGTCATTTTAGCCCTCCCACATTAATTTCTGGAAAAAATAATGCAACGCACCCTCTCTCTCCTGCATATGCACTTCATTCCTGTATATACAGGACAACCAGCAACTTTCAGCCCCTTCCCCCAATGTTTTCTTCATGTCTGCGCCTATGGTTCTGGATAATATTGTTTATGGATATAGCATATTCAATCTATCGCTTGTGAGCACTGAATGAGGGGAGAACAGACCCGATTTTATACTCTGAATAGCTTTAAACAACATACTAATTAAGCCAATGCACTAGTCTTTTATTGGCCGAAGTTAGCCGTCCGAGGGAGGAAAGAGTCGGGCTAAAGGGGTAACAGTTGTACCAGTTTGTGAAATACAGGGAAACCTCGTTATGACGAGGCCCTCAGCAACAATATATATATATATATATTTTTTGTCTTGTTTGGGAATCGCCACAGTGTAATGTTAAACTGCTGCCTCTTGATATAACGGTAGTCCTATGACGATATGTTTGTCCTGGACCGCAGAGTGTTGTTATATTGAGATTTCACTGACTTGAATTGTAGTACGTTAGATGTACATGCATTTCATTTTCTTCTTACTGATCATTATTGTATCAATTTATTACAGATATTGCAAAGAAAATAGAGTCCTGCGCCTTAACAATACATCCTGCAATCCCTAAAGGCCAAACGTAACAGCTATAGTATGATCCCTTATTTCCCTTGGCAACATTTTTTTTGGCGAGTTCCTTACCTTAAGATGTCCAAAAGCATAAGTCCTCTTCACTCTTGGCAACTTCTCGTTATGCTTATGGATTTCTATCTTGCCAAAAGGGATTATACAATATGAATTTTTTTTTTTTTTTAATCTCGTACATTTTAAGTAGAAATCGGGCATTAAAATGGGTTGATATTTTTTCTAGGAAGGCGATAAATTATTGCGATAAAATAAATCAAGGGCTCTGTACAGTGGCATAGCAAGGTCTAGTGCCCCCCCCCCCCATGTCCACCAAAGTATAAAATGAAATTTATTGAGGAAGTAATTTTTTTAATAAGGAAAGAAATACTAAAAAATTTCTTTTGCATTTCGACACGTTATGGGTGTCGTCTTCAGAGGATAAGAACATCACGCTGACCGAGTTTACTTACACGCAGGCGCTTCTCTTCATTCTTGCCACGATGTTTGAGACTTGGACAGACATATAGTTTTTCTTTCCGCTGAGCAACCGAGATGGAAGATTTGGAAATCAGTCAAGTGGGAAAACTCGGTCAGCATTGATATTCTTATCCTCTGAAGACGACGCCCATAGCGTGTCGAAATGCATAAGGAATATTTTAGTATTTTTCCTAGTATTTGCCGTATTCATTGACGATTTTTTGAATTTTATTATGGTGTTCGGGTTAAAAATATCATCTTGTTGCACAGAACTATTTGGGGCGAATGATATTTGTGGCAAAGATGAGATGATGAGTCATCAGTACCGGTGGTTTGTTTACTGGAGCACCAGCGCAGTTTAAAAGAAACGAGACAGAACCATTGGCGTATGCAATGGGGGGGGGGCCCAAAGCCGAGATTATAGTGTTATTTTGCAGGAAAAAATTTAAACCCCTCTACTGAGAAGAAAAAAAAAATTTAACCCCCATTGAGAAAATTCTGTGTATGCCTATGGACATAACACCCCCACGCACCACACAATAATACTAAATTATTGCAGCATCGCATCATTCACCTGCAATTTGCAATAGTATAGGCCCATATAATTGTATTGACCTGTTGTTTTTACCTATCATGTATTTGGCCTGTTATTTTATGTAACTAAAAGGAGCATTAATACAAAACTGGTAATTTTTGTCACCCCCCCCCCTCCCTCAGAGCTGGTACCTGGTGCGGGCCGTGCCCCCTGCACCTGCCTTCCTATGCCACTGGCTCTGTAAATTCCAAGTCACAATGTTTTGGATTGTTTAGCGATTATTTCTGTAACTTTTATGTGTTCAAGAACAATTTTGGCAGTTGTTATAGAAGTGACTCCATTGTGAAAATTGTTCATTTTTTTAGATCTTTTTTAATGTGATGAGAGGCTAAGATCGAGAGGAAGAAGAACGCAAACATGGATAAAGAGAATCTTATGAAGACAGTCGCCGAGAACTTGGTCTCGGTGCTCGTGAGCGCAAAAGGCGGCGTCCTATTGAACAATGTCCAAAGTAAGTGTTGATCTCTCTCTATTTTCTTATATGGTTTATAAGTAGAGATCTGTAAATTCTGCGGGGAAAACATAAAAAAAAAAAACAAGCAATTTCTTCAGTTCAAAAATTTCAGTTTTCGAACCACAGTTTCTTCAAAAGCAGGACGTAAATGCCACATGCATTTTGCTCAGCAAACAATAGCATGCTGCTTTGTTTTAAGAGAAAATCATGTTTATCTCATGGTCCCCTAGGCTCAAGCCCTGTCAGGCACATGCCAGAGTCGCGTTTAGGGGCAGCATTTGAGTCTTTGCGTCTGGATGGCAGTAAGCTCTACCCACCCTTGTTAACAGAGGCACATTGATGTTTCTCTATAACCCATGTTGTTGTTGACTTTGTTCTATAACCCATTTGATCTTCCCAACCCCACCACTCCTTCAAGTACAACTGTGCCTCTAAGTCACTCTTTTGGTCCCCCCATACTCGCACTCTCTCTAAGTCACTCTGGTCACCCCCATACTCGCACTCTCTCTAAGTCACTCTGGTCACCCCCATACTCGCACGCTCTCTAAGACACTCTTTTACTCATTCACATGCTGTACACTGTTTCAGTCACTCGCATGCTTGTACACTGTTTCGGTCACTCACAAGCCAGCGTTTAAGCCAGATAAAAAATTCCTTTTGCAAAAAAGTGAAAATGGGGGAAAAGCTTTACAAAATGTTACAATGCTAATGATTGATGTTGGATGTCTAGGGTCAAGTGGGGTAAAGTGGTCAGGTGGGGTAAAATGGTCATACTGAACATAAAATGGCATAACTTAAGAATTTCAATTGATATTACTACCAAATTTCTGTTTTAACTTTCACTTGCTAGTAGCAAAGTTTTTCACCTATAATATAATGCCAAGCAACATTTTAATCGAAATGAAAATTTTTTTTGTTGTTGAAGCTCGGGTTCCATTTTTTGAGTGCCTGAATAACTTCTCTCTACCATTTTAGTTGTTAAAACTTTTTATAGATCGGCTGTACAGGGCACTCCAGAAGTATCTCAAGAACACTATTCCATGCACTGGTAAGTTGTAATCATTATACTTCATATTTTATAGTAATTTAAACAATGTGGGGTAAAGTGGTCATAGCATTAGGCTTAACTAACACTTAGTTGCTAGGAGCTATTTTGCCTAACATATAATTGAACTTGTAAGATTTTTTTTACTCAATTTACTTTTTATTTAATGTTGTTTAATTTTTTTCTTTTCCAGAGCAAACATGCGCTTGGAAAGTAGGTGTTTGAACCTATATGTGAAAAGAATATACAACAGTACTCTGACATTCTTCCATTAGTATTGTTAGCTGTTGGAAAGAGCATTAGAGTATCATGTGAGCTGCAAGAACATGAGTTAAAGATTCCATAGGACTTAAGGAAGATGGATCATTAACAAGTAAAGACAAAAGGATTCTAGAAGAAAATCACGGTTACCATGCAAAGGAGACTAGTATTGAAGGCTTGAAATCTCTTGCTCAATGTGAACAACCCCCCCCCCCTTTTGTAGATGTTGAACTTTCACAATTCACAACCAAGGGAAGTAAAGATACAGAATCAACTTCATGAGTGGCTGACTTGAACTTAGAAAGTGTCAAAATTAGCTAATATCAGTGTTGTGTCTGATGAGAGACTTGAAACGAGCCACATACTGACTACCTTGCCCTCGTTAATTTCAGCTGTAAACGAAAGGGTAATACAGAGCTCAAGGGCAAAATGAAAATATGTTCAGGATAGAATAGGAGAAATCTTAATTAAGGAAATAGTTGAACTTTGACTGCCACAAAATAAATATGCGAAAATTACATTAAACTCCCATAGCCAAAAAAAAACTTTCTTGAAGATCTGACACAAATCTATAACTATTCAAACTTTATGAAAAATGTCAGAAGGCTGTGTGTGTGGGGTGCTGGTTTATTATGAAGAGAACAAAAACCAATAATGCAAATTATCAGACAAGTGATTAATAAGGATTTATTATCTGTTGAATATCTTGAAAAAGCTTAAATAATGAATTTTTATACCTTTCCAGAAAATAAGGACATAGATGAAATAAGAGATCAGTTGTATTTGAAGATCCTAATGAAGCCGAGCTTTATAACCATAGAGTATATTAAAAGTTATAAATTTAAATGTATAGAATGATTGTTTGATAAATGTGTTAAATAAAATTTCAATGCCCACTGATTATTTTCTTAAAATTTCATTATTATTTGGTATGACCATTTTACCCCATGCACTACTCACTTTACCCTACCCCATGGGGTAAAGTGGTCATAAAAGTGAGGTCTAAAAAGTTGCAGAAAAAAAACTGTTACACTCAAAAAATATTTTTGAAAAATGTGCTAATATACTCTCTAAGAATGTAATGTAAAATATCAGCCAAAAGATATCCTATTTTTGAAAAAGTCATATGGTTATATCTCTTCAAAGATGAAAACACCTCTTTTTATGACCATTTTACCCCACCTGACCCTACTCGTTTCGTACCTCCTGCAAGCATTTTTGCAAAAGTGTCTACTACTACTTTTGCATTTTGTGAAAAATCCAACCATAGCTTAAACCCTGTCACAAGCTCACACATTGTTTTGGTCACTCACGCTTGCACACTGTTTCGGTCATTCACATACTTGCACTAGGTCACTCTTTTGGTTGCTCACTGACATGGCTCCTTGCTTCATGGGTCACTCTTTTGATCATTTACATGCATGGGGGTATTCTTGTAGTCTATGATGTCCATTACTGAATTGGTTCCGGTGCAACCAGTTGTTGCAGGGGGTTATTACTCGAAAACTTTTTGTTGACTCATCGTTTTAATTGACCCATTTTAAGCTATGGTTAGATCACGCCGATCCATACTTTTTTTTAGCACATTAAAAAAATTTGATGTTTCACATAACTGACATGCTTGCACAATTTTATTAGGAGGCCTCACAAGGAGAACCTTGTGGCCCAGACATCACATCTTGAATCTACTTTTCTCCTGTCCGCACTAGCCTTGAATATTCGCACCTTGGCAGTTTTAGACTTGGTGATCTCGCCAAGCTGGCATGATCAAGTGTCTTTTAGTGTTGTAGTGGCTGCGCCTAACCTATGAAATCCAATGATCACCATGATTACAAGATGGCATTGGCATTGAATTGGAGGGATAGTGGGCCCTCAGTTGGTAGATGATTGGCAGCCCCTTCTTGGTATGGAGACAGTCAGTCTGTGTAATTGTTGAACCTTTGAGTGCGAGGCAATGAGAATGAAAAGAATAGGTTTTAGCCAACAAACAGTTCAGCACATTCTTTGTGGCGAACACACATATTCTTGGGAGAGTGGTATATGTGTCAATTTTGCGGCCGGGGGGGGGGGGGTAGAGTATAAATTGTTTTTAATAATTGCAAATTCATGCCTGTGATGGCATGACAAGGGTGCTCTAGAGTTGGGCATCTGAACAAACTCGCATCACATGTCCTGCAACAGTATAGTAAAAGATATATATAATTTTACAGTTTTTTTAAATATATACCTTACGTTAGAAAGTTAGACGGATGTCATTATATTGGTGGGGGGGGGGGGTGATCTCTCTTTAACTGATAAGTGCAGATTTTTGCTCAATGTAATCTCTCTCAAAGTATAAAGCAACACAGAAGATCATATGATATTAATTATTCTGATGTCTTTTTCTTACAGGAGACTATAGCGAGCTTGTAGGACAAAGGATCGAGTTCCGTAAGATGGGTTACAGCACGCTAGAGTCTATGCTCAGAGATATGCCCCATGTGGCCAGAGTCGTCAAGTGAGTTCTATAGAATTGAAGCAGTTTTTTCCCCCCTATTCAGAATAGTAATAAAATTAAATCGGTAAGCTTTACATGCATGTGTAATCTTATGATATACCAACAGGGATCCAGTCACTCGGGAGCTGAAAGTCTTAGGCGTTGCCGATGAGAAGACCCAGCATATTCAGAAGATGGTGTCAAAACAGAAGGACACGAAATCAAAAGGGGTGAGTAATTGAGCGCCTTTTTTTCCCCCTTTCTTAATCTATATTCACGTCATAGTAACTGTAGTGATGTTGAATTTTTGTGAGTATTCGGCTGCAATATGTTTTACCCTTCTCTAGCACCGAGATGAATTTTCACCTTTTTGAGCTGCCGTTTAATTGTAAAAAATATTATGAAGTCATAAATGAGTATCCTTAGTTCGGCATGTCACTCCTAGGAGCTGCTGCTGCAATGCACAGTTTGAAACCCACTGTTTTAAGGGAGGATTGTGATGTCAGATATCTGTGGTGATCAACTTTTCATTGCACAAAATCGTGACAGTTGTATTAGGCAAAAAAAAAAAGAAGAAGAATTGGTCAAGAAAAACTGTTTTGATTTGGCAGTTGCTGAATCTGCAAGAAAATTACTCATGTGTTTGGATGACATTGCTTTCTGTTGCGGATGTCCCGATGGAGATTTTTTTTCTTATGGCATTATTTTAGTTTATTAGTTTAGTTTGAAGCGAAGTTATGGCCGATAATGTGACTTCCTGTCATGTACCATGCACTCTGACCGGCCGGATGCTTTGTGGTGGTAACCTTTAGGGATTCTCCGTTTGAATGCGACAAATATCCTATCCACTTACATCAGTCTGTAACTGTATTGCCATCAAGCTCTTTTTTAATTGGGACTATGTTCCCACTGGCTTGGACAAAGCTCCTTTTATCGGCATGAAACCATTTACTTAAAACCAAGAAATATGTCTACCCTCCGTAGACAAACTTTCTTAGTTACTTTCCTTATATTTGATTACTTGTTCGCTGTACCATAGTATTTTATTACAGTGGGTGGGAACACAATGCAGACTATTGCTCGGTATTGTTTTCCCTCTAAGTAGCAGAGGCATGTAGTGACATTTTCCATTCCTCCATGTTTGCAAGGAGCCAACACTCTTCATAGATAAGATATTTATAGGGACCCATGTAGTATATAGTGGCTTTCGCCATAGTGGTGGTCGGCTGAAGTTGGTTTACTGTGGTTCCAAACTTCGAGGCATGAATGTGAGTCAATCTCCCCTTTAAAATGTCTCGCCACAGAGAACAACAGGCCTACAATGATGCAATTATTCAATCATTACATTTCACTCATAGTTATAAAAATTGATGGCAGATGGAAGCACTACACACAACAAGAATTACACAGAAACAAACTTCATGTCAGGTTCACTACGCATACACACTTTCCAACATGTACCAATTCATTGGAACTTCTGCAGAGGAATATGTATGAGGTAAGTGCATGTTTGGTTCAGTAGTAGTATTAGTATAGTGGCTAAAATACTACATGGTAGTACTACATACTACCATGTAGTATATAGTCCCTTGAGGCCCCACACACATACACAGCAGCTATTGTTTTTTTTTTTCACTTCTCGTCCTCTTTGTTTGTCTTCGTATTTTTATCTTGTTCACGAATTTGTGGAACATGTTAATACGCACATGGTTTTTCCCTGTAAAAAACCATGGTCCAGCAAGAAAACACTAGATTACTGAATGGGTCAGATTATCTGGAGTCTACTGTAATGGACTTACATGGGGTAGTACTTACGAATGATATTTTTACTGCACAAATGAACTTTCTCCAATGGCACGATCTAAGGAAACACTTAACTTTTTCTCAAGCAGCAAGGTAGAGCCTCTTTAATGGTATGGACAGCATTTGCTTTTTAATGGTCAGGTTTTCTTCACCTTTTTTCACAGTCCTGTAAATTCTGATGTTTACAAAGAGGCCGTTGAGAGCAATTTGCTACCAGTTGGATAAGAGATACAGTAGTACCAAACTAGACATTTCAAGTCTAAGTCGCATAAAAGGGTGTGGGGGGGGGGGAAGAGTAAAGAAAGCAAGAGAGAAAAAAAAATTAGTTAAAGCTTGGACGAGTCTGCGGCGGCTCACCAAAGACTGTGGCCAACGGTCGCCAAGTGCGGGGACTGCGCGAGAGAATTTTTTGTGACTAGACAGACCTGAAGATAACGCTGATTCAACATGTTATGTTCTCGATGATACAATAAAAGTGGACAGTAACAGTGGTGACCTAGACCGAAGCAACCTTCTGATGACATAAAGATGACGAATCTACTCAGCCGAAGCCCAATGTGTGCAGCACCGCCGATGCCATTAAGATCAGGGTAGGACCTTTTTGTGATCGCTCTATTTTGTTTGGTCAGGATAACAAATGTTCTTATTTTTATTTTCGCAATTATATAACTAGATTCGCATAAAAGTCTGTATCCAAAAATGCCTAACGATAACTCTCCTAACCCTTCGCCACCTGACCCATCACCAGAAAACTTACAAATTTGTCGCGTTGCCTTGAAACTCCCGCCCATGTGGCGGCAAAATATAAAGTTATGGTTCATTCAAGTGGAAAGTTGTTTTTCAATATCCGCCATAACTAACGACGCTACCAAATACAATAACGTGATTGCGGTTATAGATCCAGAAACGCTCGCTTCCGTTTCAGATATTTTATTGAACCCACCCGAAACAAACAAGTATGAGACTCTTAAACAACGGATAATCGAAGAATTCTCTGATTCTAACACTTGTCAAGTACGCAAGTTGTTGTCCGAACTACAGTTGGGGGACAAAAAACCTTCACACCTATTAAGGGAAATGAGAGATTTAGCCGGCAAATCTGTAAGCGACGATTTTCTAAAAACTCTATGGTTCCAACGTATGCCGTCAGAAACACAGGCCATCCTATCAATTAGCTCAGAGAGCTTAGAGACATTTTCAGTGACAGTGAAATTGAACATAAGGTTCACTTACGCACTGTTTTGCAACGGCTCAATAACTATGGCCTCACAATTAATGTTTCCAAATGTGTCTTCGGTGTTGCGGAGATATCATTCTTAGGCCACTCCATTTCCAAACAAGGCACCAAACCCTTGCCAGAAAAAGTTGAGCCGATTCTCAATTATCCAAGACCAAGAACAATTAAAGAACTACGACGTTTCCTTGGACTACTCAATTTTTTTCGTAGATTTTTACCACACGCAGCACATACACAAACTACACTGAATAATTATTTGAAAGGGTAAAAAAAAAACGACAACAGAGAAATTGCTTGGACTGACATAGCAAATAAGGAATTTCAAAATTCCAAAACACTATTGTCCAACGCAACCCTTTTAGCACATCCGAAACCCGATGCCAAACTCGTACTTCAGGTAGATGCATCCGATTTTGCCATTGGCGGCGCACTGTTTCAGGTGGTTGACAACGAGCTTCAGCCTTTCATTTTTTTCTAGGAAATTATCTCCCGCGGAATGCAACTACAGCGCGTACGACCGTGAATTGCTGGCTGCATATGCTTCTATAAAGCAGTTTCGGCATATGTTAGAAGCTAGAGACTTTTCTTTACTCACGGACCATAGACCACTAACATATGCCTTCAAGCAAAAATTAGACAAGGCTTCCCCTCGTCAATGCAGGCAATTCGATTTTATTTCCCAATTCACTACTGACATACACTATATAAAAGGTAGCGAAAACATACCCGCAGATGCACTTTCCCGCATAACATCAATTTCAATGCCCAATCCTATTGACTATAACGAAATTTCAAAAGCACAATAACACGACACACGAAAACCCCATTAGGTTTATTTCCTGACCAAACTGAGCGATTTGATCACATCCATCTTGATATCATTGGTCCTCTTCCTCCTTCTGGTGGCAATGCCTATTGTCTAACTATGATCGACAGGTTCACACGTTGGCCGGAGGCGGTCCCGATTCCAGACATCAGCGCCGAGACTGTAGCTCGCACATTCTACGCAACATGGATATCTCGCTTTGGGGTGCCATCCAAAATCACAACCGATCAAGGCCGTCAATTCGAGAGCTCCCTCTTCCTAGCACTGGCAAGAGTACTAGGAATTCAACGAATACGGTCCTCGCCATATCACCCGCAAGCAAATGGCCTCGTAGAGGAGCTACACAGACCCCTCAAAGCTGCCATCAAAGCCTATAACACAGAACACTGGTGTACTGCTTTGCCCACTATATTACTCGGTTTCCGTAGCGTCTTCAAAGAAGATCTGAAAGCTACCACCGCGGAATTGGTATACGGCACTAGTCTCAGACTTCCCGGAGAAATATTCGATCCCACTCCGAGAGAAACATCAAAAGAACTTATTGAGACTATCAAAGAACATTTTACAAAATTACGACCGCAACCAACATCTTGTCATGCACCACAAAGTATTTTCGTCCACCCTCATTTGAAAGACTGCTCACACGTATTCATTCGGCACGATGGAGTGCGAAAGCCGCTTCAAGCTCCATATGATGGACCATTTCAAGTGATTCAACGACGTGAAAAGACATTCGACATCGATGTCCGTGGAAAAAAAAGAGCAGTTTCTCTGGACAGACTGAAACCCGCCTTCCTGGCTTCAGACGTGAACGATTCCAGTCCGTCACCAACAAGAATTACCTTACCTACGCCTCCCGTTCCTCAGACAAGAAAAACACGTTCCGGACGAACTGTCCATTTCCCGGACCGTTTCGAACCGTAAGTTCGCTACTGGGGGGGGGGGGAGTGTGCGGCGGCTCACCAAAGACTGTGGCCAACGGTCGCCAAGTGCGGGGACTGCGCGAGAGAATTTTTTGTGACTAGACAGACCTGAAGATAACGCTGATTCAACATGTTATGTTCTCGATGATACAATAAAAGTGGACAGTAACAAGTCTACTTTGAGGGGGGAACCAGCTGTAAAAGAGTTAATCATGAAAATGTAATGGTTTTATGTTTAACGAACAATGAGTCCAAACTTGAATCCAATTCAGAATGTATGGAGGGGAGGAGACATACTTAGAAGGAACATGTATGTAAATGGGAAGCAGTATTCATCTTTTGATGACTCGAAGAGAGCTCTATCAAAGAAGCATGGTACAATATTGAAGGTGGAATCATACAAAATTCAATAAGATCCATAGAAGATCATGCATTTGTAGTTGATACAAAAAAATGGGAAATTTATTAGCCTGTATTTTTTTTATTAATTTTGATCTTTTTTAACTTTTAAGACGGCCGTTTTTTATATTTTCAATATTATGGATATTTTAAATGTTCTTTTGTTGAATTTTTTTTTCTCAATGAATGTAGAAATGCTTCAGGTATCATCCGTTAAAAAGTTGAAATTCATATTCACCATATTTTTCATGTCATTTTAAGGAAAGTGCTTTAGCTAAGCTTTTGAGATGGACTGCACTTTCGTTTCTGTCCTTAACTCTTACAGATTCAATCTCGAGATATCTCGGGTTCTTAAAACTCTTTCAAAAGATAACTCCAAACCTACATGCCGATGTAAGTTTTCTTCTCTTGATAACATGTTTTCCTTCCTCCCCACCCCCTGGTCCTGTCAATCAATGGAGTCAGCTTTTGTTCAAAGAGAGAAATGATGTTTTTCCTTTTTTTTCGAGGTATATGTACAACATAAATAACAGATAACAATAGTTTTTTCTCCTCGTTGTTTTTATTATTATATTGTGTTTGAAGGGTAAAGCATTTATCAACTCGCAACTGAAATTTTTCTCACCTAAATATCATAAGTCATGGCATTTGGTGTTGGCCCAGGGTCGTTGAACATCATGGCATATGTCAATCCTGTGCGATCGGTAAACATCATTCCCGAGATGTCCAGTGACTGTTTTTAGTGAAATTTCAGGCCATGGCCACTGCTGGCACATCACTGTTCCATCATGATGAAAGAATATGTGCAAATAAGTGGTACGATCCATGGTGATCAGTCGCCCCTCCTCAGTTACCTTCAGTATAAAAGGCAGCGACAGCGTTGTCTCTTTGCATTTATATTTTGTCTTCACTGGCATTCAACCGTACTTAACAACTTGTTGGTAACTCCACCTGAGGAGTTAAGATGTCTTAATTTTGGAATACCTCTCCATTCGCTAATTTCCCAGAAGGGACAGTGCCCGGGCCTTGTCTGGTCTGACAGTCCTCCATATTCCTGAACTCCCAAGGTTACATCTTTATCACATAAGGTCTACCGAAGTAAAAGAATGGAGGAGTCAACTCCCAACATCCAGCTTCGATGAACTGACTCCCAGTGATAGGAGATATAGATCGATCTTTGATGACTTTTTATTAATTGTGTCAAAATTTGTAAAATTTCTAAAGCTAATTTTTAAATATTGAATGTAAATTAAAAGTAATTATACAGAGTTAAGTTCCCGGCTCGTGTTTTTTCGTGATACTCATTTGTGATCCTGGTTGTGCGACACGTGGACCATCACATCGTATCTTCGAACAGTGGCTGGAGTAATGCATGTGATCTTTTCTTTCTTCTTGCAGGGCATGCAGAAGAAGTTCAGGATGTCCAGCTCAAGATTCAGTTACGCTTCCTCCTACAATTCCAGAAAGTTTTCCAGACCACCAGGTGGAAGAAGAGTCTTGTTGGATGCCCCGCCTTCCAGATTGTCGTCATCAGGTTCAGTGAGTGCACAGGTATTAAGTTTCTATTTGGTCGAACAGAGATTACTTCTGACAAAAAAATTCCAGTTTTTCATGTTTGGTACTAAATGTTTTATTTCAATTTCACGCCTTCTCTTCTGAATTCTAGAGAATGGGAATGCCTTTCAAGGTCCAGGTTCCTGTGCAGTCACGGATTACTTCAACTCAGAGCACTCATAAGAAGAGCTATTATCAAGAATCACCATCTCGAGAAGTTTCGCCGCCGCCACCACAATCATCTTTGGTGGCTGCGACATCCAAAAAAGGACTGACTCTGTCAAAGACAAATTACGAAGTACCGCCTCGATTTTTACGACAGCAAAAGTTCCAAGTTGACAACAGCAGCCAGTCATCGGGGCGCAGCTCGCCTACTGTTGTGGAAGAGCCAGGTGCTGCAGGACCAGATCATGGTCCAACAGACCGCCGTGCATCGACTGCTACCATCAAAGCTACCACGTTACACTCAGGTATCAAGAGTTCAACGTCACCTACTCTTAGGCGGAGTTCATCCCTGGATCCAGATTCGAAGCCGTATTTCCCAGCGACTATTGCTAGCTCAAGGCGCCTTCCTCTGGATTTGCAGAGCCCGCGGAAGAAACCAGCCAAGGCCAAGAAAGCCTCTGCTGCTGCTGTGACGTTGCCACCATTGCCTAGTCAGTGTAAGTGAACTTTTATACAAGCTGTTCTATAGAAACAATGACACATTAGAGGGCTGGTAGTAGGCATCAAGCGAAAATAAAATTGTGATTAGTATTATGCATGATAGTTCATGCCTTTCCAATGGTTTGTCACTTTTTCAATCCTCTCAGTAATTGAAGAAAATCCCGGGCAGGTCTGGGTATTATAGCTAGTATATATATATATAGCTATCTCTACAGTCTGGCAGTTCAAAGCGACTTGTTTTCACTTTCCCACATCACATTTGAATGTGTTGACAGCACAAAAGAATCAAGGCAGTTTGTATATCAATATACCGCCTTGCAGCATCTATTGAGACCATCAAGCTTATATTACTGGAGGGAGCCTGCCCGCCTTGGCAGTGCTGAGAACGGTGTCCCCCCAACATCTCCGTCGGAAGATCACGCGACTCTGTGCAAACACGATCCCCCTGTAGAAATCAGTGCTAAAAACTTCCGGTTTTTAGCATAGAAATGCGGAAATTTGGTCGAGTTTTCCGCCACATCAATAATTTTAAAAATTGTATTGAGTTCTCGATTTTTGAAATATTGAGTTTGCTTAGAGATACAAAGCCTAGAAAATTAAATATAAAATAATGAGCCAGACCCACTTATGAGGTAGATATTCATGCAATAATATTAATTTCAGCTTTTTATTTATAACTTCTCAAGCACGAAAATGAAAATTAATGGCTCCGTATTGTCTTATATTATCCAATTGCATCAATTCATATAAATTAGGACGTTAATTAGGATGTTAGTTAGGATGAAATAAATTATGGGCCCATATAAATTACATTGAAGAAACTTCGCAACTTTAATCAAGCATTTTTTGAAGCAAAAACAGGCAGATCGATAACTTGAACTGAAAAAAAAATTTCAAAATTAATGAAAGTGATAATTCCAAAATAATTGAAAGAGATAATTCCAGAATTAATGAGATATAATTTCAGAATCAATGAAGGAAGTAATTTTAGCATTGAAAGAGGTAATTCCAAAATTAATGAAAAAAAAATTCTAAAATTAATGTAAGAGAATGTAGAGTTTCGCTATTGTTCGTCAGTGAAACCCTTTCTTCAATAAGAGAAAATACTCGATTTCATCATACCAACACGCTATACTTTTCTTTCTGAGATTTTAATAACTCAGACCACATAACAAAACAAAACTCGTGTACAAAAAAACTACCACACATTTAGTCACAGTTTCATTGAACATCGCCTTTCTCTTTTTCTCGCTACTTCCAGTAGCCTCTCTCTTTTCATACGTCCGCCCCAGGCAGACCCAGACATCAACTGTCCGTTTTCTCTCGTCCCCTTTCTCTTTCTTTTCTCTCCCATCACCGTTCAGTTCCTTGCATCATCATCTCTTTCACCTCCTGGTGGGGGGGGGGGTTCCTCTCCCTCATACCTCACAGGGAATTTCAGCATTGATAAAAAAAAGTGATAATTCCAAAATTAATAAAAGAGGCAATTTCAGCATTAATGAAAGATAATTCCAGAATGAGAGAGAGAAGGAAAGTAATAAGGCCAAAATTAATGGAAGAAATCTAAAATCACACACAATGAAAGAGGTAATTTCAGCATTAATGAAGTGATAATTCTAAAATGATTGAAAGCGATTACTCCAGAATTAATGGAAGATCATTTGAGAATAAATGAAAGATAATTCCAAATTAAGGAAAGAGAATTCCAAAATTAATGAAAGATAAATCCAGAATTAATGAGATATAATTTCAGAGTCAATAAAAGAAATAATTCCAGCATTAATAAAAAAATAATTTCAGCATTAATGAAAGAAACAAATCCAGAATTGATGAAAGAAATTATTCCACATTAATGAAAAATGATTCCAGTATTAATGAAAAATGATTCCAGTATTAATGAAATAAATAATTTAATCTTTTTTCATCTTTAGATTAGTTGTCCATCCTTTTTTTAATCTTTGAAACGCAATATTTAGAGACGGAACTGTACATTTCTATGTGCAAACAAGCTTTGTTTTCACCGAGTCACATGGTTTCCTGGCATTAGAGGCAGCTCGATGCTCCCTCCAGTAATATAAGCTTGATGAGTGAGACACATTCCCATGTCAGCAAAAGGTTAATCGCTTCAGTTGATCACCTAGATGTTGCAACTTATGATCGTTGCATTCCTGGTAATTAGTTTTCTTTTCTCCAACAGTAAATCATCAGCAGACAGCAATAAAGAATGATAACTTTTTCCCACTTGGATCATTTATTTAACAATGCTAATTTTAAGGTTTACAATTAAACCATTTTAAGATTAAGATTGATTTTAAGAGTTTTAGCGTTAAAAATATCACACATAGAGAGTTATGTTAGAAAGTTCTCATCCGGTCGGTCCGATGGGGCACCCTTCGGGACGTCCTTTATCACAGAAACCACTGTTTCATTCTTTGGTTGAACAGTCCAAGCGGTTGAGTATCTCCTAGCAATGAGAGTGCCACAGGAACAGAGCTTTGAGAGTTCAGGGAAGATGTAGTCACACCTCGGTCTTCCTTAGCAAGATCCCATCACTGATGAGAGGAATCGATACAAGCTTTTATGTAGAAACTATCTTTCCAGTCGACTTCTGCACAGGCAGAGAGAGATGACCACCAGGAGGAGAAGTACAATGACTCGATAGATTGGAAGGGGCTGAAACATGCTGCTGGATTATCAATAAATGGCTCCAAGAGAACATACAGGATGAAGTGGGATGAAATGTGACTATACACAGCACACTGCTGGTTCAATAAAGGGAAATTCCCAATCTCACATTATATTGAGTTATGTTACAGTGTCTCCTGGCAATCTCTGGCCATAATGAATAACGCAAGCAACATCAATCAATAGGAACTGAAGTGAAGATCACTCGCATCAAGATCAGGACTGTTTTAAGAGCATCATGGGTCCTCAGGCCAAATGATTTTTCTGAGGCCCTACCTGGAAAATTCTCAAAAAATTCAACAACTACTCGTTTTTCTGAGGCTCCCCTTTTCTTGAGGCCCCCGTGCCATGCCCAGGTGAGCCCATGTATTAAGACAGCACTGTATAAGTTCAGCCATCTCTGTCAAGATCCGATGAAATGAATATTGCTGAAAAGTGTGCCATCAATCTAGATCATCTTGGTGAAATCTTGTTTGGCATCGCGTTGAAAGAACCGAGTGCACAATGGCCAGGGTATGAAAAAATCAAATTTTTTAAATTTAAATCAGATTTTTTAAATTTAAATTAACTGACTCCTTATTAATTAAAAAAAAATCTTGTTAATCATTAAGAATGAATATTTTCATATCGCGTCTAACTTATTTTTTAAAAATCGCTTAAATTTAATCAAGCATTAATGAATAAACTACAAGCAGAAAATACAAACACCAAAAATCTGTGTTTATGCAACATGGAAGTTCATTGAGCCCCAGTTAAGTCATGAATTAACAAATTAACATTTTTCTTATTCATGAGGACCCCCACCATTAAAGTGAATGAGTGGTGGCGACTCGGTATCCCACGTATGGTGCAGACATCTCAATTCACTCGATGTGCAACCAAAGGGGCCATTCAGCATCAACTAAATAAAACAAATTCTATATTGACAAGATTGTTTCTTGCACAATTAATAGATGTGTTTCCGACTTGCATGATGTTGCTTAATAGTTTACACATTTTCATTCTTTCACAGATACAATGAGTTTTGGTAAAAAAACGAGCAAACAAAATTTTAATATGAAAAGTAAAGGCAAGCGAAACCGAATGATATTTATGTTGGTGCAACATCTATTATTATTTTGAATCATCAATTACGATTGGCAATCAGGGCATAGAATTCAAGGCTTCATACAAAAAATAATTCCTCTGTTTTTTAATCAGGGGAGCTATACTGCCATATTGTAAATGCATTGAAAATGCTCAGTGCAGTTATATCAGTTTAGCTCCCTGTATTTTTCTGCAATTTTTTCCATACGCAACACCTAGAAATAGAGCAGCTTGCTTTCTGCACTATCTAGGGATTAAGTTCTTTAATAACAAACTTTACCACACATCAGTAACATGCATACCATACCAGGTTATTTTTACTTCAAAATCATTGAAATTATGTAAAGAGAGAACAAAATTTAAATTTTTTTATTTAAATCAATGATTTCTTTAAAAAAATCAAGTGATTTCAATCATGGTTTAAATCAAGCTGATTTAATCGGCATACCCTGACAATGGCACTGAAGTTGTAATGAAAACTACGATGGCACTACTGTAATGAAAACAATGGCAGAAAGAGTGTGAGATCATAATTCACTTGCAGTACATAAGGACCATAAGTCTCGCTCCTTGCTGAATCGCTGAAATTAATCATCAAGGAAAACACATCTCTCAGAAATTAACATATCACTCTGCACCAAAACATGAAATAAATTTACATAAACGCGCAATAATGAAATACAGCAAGTTCTTAACAGTCTTATGCAACATAATACATCATGATATGACCTTCACATGGAACTACCACCATTGGGTGGTGATCGCCCTTATGTTACACATCCATGTATAACGTGAGGGGAGAGTTGTCTAACGATTCATCGCGAGCCAAGCATTGTGCACTAGACAAATGTCAAACTTGGGAAGAACTGATTATGTTGGATTCATCAAAGGAGCTTGCATTCCGTCTCTGATTTTGTATAGCGAAGACGGCTGTTGGAACCGGGTTGTGCGTGTAGGGGGGGGGGGACAGGAGGAAAAAAAGAAGCAAAGCAAAAGTCAAAAGGAGTATGCCTGTGTAGATCTTTCGGTTTTTGTTTATCGCTCATCTGTGCTAGGATGGAAGGATTTCAGGTGGTTTTCATTTGATTTAGCCATGTTAGTGTGTTTCTATAAAAAAAATTTGTGAAGTGATTTGTCAAATTTGTTAAATTTTGTCATTTTCTCTTCTAGTGTCCCCGAAAGAACGTGTCCAGCAGTATGCTAACGCCAATGGCCTCACCGTAGAGTACAAAACAAAACCAACGAAGAGGGGCGAATACTATTCTGTTCTGCATCTCGGGGAGAGCAAGTATTATTCATATCATGCGGAAACGAGGAGTGAGATAAGATCGGCACGCGTTGCGGAAGATCTGGCAGCGTCTCAGGCCCTCGACCGCATAGAAGAAGGTAATTGTAAATCTCATGGCAACTATGACGATTTTGTTCAAAAAGGTCACTCGAGACGAGTAGTCGTTTTGCGTAAGCACCATTCCATGATCGTGAAGTGTTGTGGCTCCCCGGGTCGGGCGAATCCAAATCGAGAAGGTCCGAAACAACGGACCGTTTTTGCAGATGACAATAATGTTTTCGTTCGCATTACTTGCTAATGGTTTTGTTAATTTCTTTTTTAAATTGTGTACTTTTTTAATTTTCGTATTCAATCTATTCCAATGTAATTTTAAAGTCAACGCACTCAGGAAAATCTCAGGTGTCGTTCATGTGCACAAATATTTTTGCAGAGTTTCTGTGTGAAACTCCCCTAACCATTCCAATCTCCTCGCCTGTAGGCCAATGAAAAATCGTGACGTAAGAGCTCACTCTCACTCCCCTCCCCCCACATGATTTTTAATCAACACCACTCTAGTCTCTACTGAACATGTAGATGAAACGATCAAAAATCAAAATTCCCCCTTGATCAAGGCTTCTTTATCCCAGAATCTCTCATCTCAATTTTTTGTTCAGAAATGTTCAGCCTCGATTTCAGCAGTAACTTTTCCCGACCTTTGTTCTGCTTTTTGAAAGACTGTATTGTTGTAATACATTGCTGTATCAATATTGTGTTTGTTACATTGCTGTTATCGTTTGGATAAAAAACAACAAATACTAGTTCAGTTGGCAACCTATTCCTGTCAGTATTTATAGTTAATTTTCCCCAATTGCGACTCCATGTGTGTTTTTTGCTTGTTTTGTAGAAATCAGTAACACTCTCATTATGTTCTAGTGCAGTTGTTCCCAACTTTTTGTACACATTCCCCCTAAAGCAGAATATGCCGCAATCTGTGATGTACATCGCAGAAAATCAGTGAAACTGCAGAACAATCTGGAAGGAAGAATTTTAAGAAAAGTGTAGTGATGAAACAGTGTTATTGGAATTTTTACTGTTGGAACATTTCCAGTCAGCCAAGGGTTCGTTGCAGAACAATGCAAAACATTCTGCTTTAGGGTGCCGTTCAGGGATACATAAAAAGTGATCAACAATGGTGAGAAAAAAAACCAGTAAGTGAGTAATGAAAAAAGTTTTTGAAGCAGAGTTATGGTGTCGTATACAAGGAGGTTACGGAAGCTTACGCATATCTATGAGTACATATAGGAAACATGCTTACTCCTCAGAAATATGCAAAAGCATGTGTACCCTTTGAAATGTGTAGGAGACTGCACATCTCCAGAAATGCATCGGAAGCTTTGCATGTCCTTAGAAATGCTTAAAAGTCTTGCACACCTTCAGAAATGTGTATGAGGTTTGTGACACCTAGAAATGCTGAGAAAGCTTTTGTAGATGCAAGATGGGAGTGAGGAGAGGAATAGACAAGCTTCTCTCGTTCATTTTTTGGGATTCACATGCTTCCTTCACATTTCAAGGAGAGTGCATATGCTACAAAAAATGTCTTGCTTTTTTATACCTAGATCAGAACTTGACAAATGCCAGGCGTCAGGTCGCCATGGTAACTTACCGAAAACTGTGTTGGTGCATAAAATTTTCTTTGTGTGATGACTAAATTGGAATCTGAAGACTGTAAAATTTTTGGGATTTGTGTAACCATTTTTACCAACACAGAGAAAGGTTGCCAAGTCCCAGAAAAGCCTGGAAAAATTATTTCGTCCAATATTCTCAATGAAAAATTTTTTTTGATTCCTAGAAAATGTAACTGGCGCTTTATTTATTTTTCATTTTGTCAAGCCCTGGCCTAGATGTACAAGAAGGCATGTCCCTATAAACTCATAGGCAGTGAGCAATGCATAGCCTTAGAAATGTGTAGGAAGCATGCTTGTCCCTAGAATTATGTATAAGATATAAGAAACTTAAATGCAGGAAAAATGTGCATACCACATACTGCCTCTAGAAATGCACAGGCAGTGTGTGTATGCCTTGAAATGTATACAAGTCTTGTATGCCCTTAGAAAAAGCATGAAAGACATGTATATTCCTGGAAATTAAGTAAGGAGGCATACATATCCCTTCAAATGTGTATAAGTCTTGCTCACACAAAGAAATGCACAGAAGGCATGCCCCCAGAAATGCATAGGCAGTATGCACATGAATAGAAATGTGTATGAAGCATGCTGATCCCCTAGAAAAATGTGTAAGAGACATAATTCCAGAAATGCATAGAGGATGTTCATACTGATAGAAATGCATAAAATGCATGTGTGTTTACTCCTTGAAATATGTAGAAGACATGCATGTATCCAGAAATGCATGAAAAGTTTGTCTGCCCTTAGAAATGTGTACAAGTCTTGTGACTCTCAGAAATGTCTGAGGTTTGTGATACCTAGGAATGATGAGAAAGCTAATATAGATGGGAGTAGGCAAGTTTCTCATACATTTCTAGGACATATGCATACCTTCTACACGTTTTGCAGGGTAGGTAAGCTTCATTTTCATTCCTAGGGATGTGCATGCTTCCTACATATCTCAAGGAATGTATATGAATTCTATGCTTTTTTAGAGGCATGAAAGACGTGCATATGCATTTCAAGGCTTATGCATATCTTGTGATTCTAGAAACGAGTATGTTTCCTACACATTTCTAGGGGTACACACACACACTGCCTATGCATTTCTAGGGGCACAAATCTTATGCATATGTATACTGCTTGACAAATGCAAAGGAACACTTATTTTCTGTTCTACCCAATGATAGGCATCTGAAGTGTGACTTCCTCGGACACTGGTGCATATTTGGCATCTGTTGTGCATGCTGTCCACCAAATTGTTGAGGAGAGCAACAGAATTGTCACTTCTAGCCAGATAGCTGCAAACCCTGATAACAGTCCTTTAAGACCAGTCATGGCTTAGGCTCTGTGCCTTAGGCGTGATAACAGTACTGGCACTCACGAATTTGCGAGTACCATTTCTCGGCAATTAAGTAATGTTAGCTTATATGCACTATTACGCTGTTATAATGAGCATATTCGTTGGGATCAGCAGTATTGGTTCAGAATCGTGCTCTGACAAATCATGTTTCAGCATCTACAGTGATTCTGGACACCAGCTACTGTGGGGAGAGCAAGGAACTCATTACCATCAGCAGAATGTCCAGGAAATTGATCGCTATGGCCAAGGAGTAATGGTGTGTTTGGGTATCATGCACAGTGGCAGAACTCTGCTTCATATCTTTGATGGAGGTATCATAAAATCAAAGCGGTATTGCGCAGACATTCTCCTGGATCATGTCAGTCTTTTCCGAGGTGCACTTGCTCCAGATTTTCTGTTCATGGATGACAATATGTCCATCGCATAGGACAAATGAAGCGTCGGACACGCTACCAAGTGAAGATATTTAGCTCATGCCATGGCCTGCATATATGCCGGACCTAAATTCCATTTAGCACGCCTGGGATGCACTTGACATATTGCTCAAAAACAACACTGCCCCTCTATTTGAACCAAACTGGAACTCAAAACTGCCTTGAAGGACGAATGGGACGAGATATCCCTCAAGCTCTTCTCAGTAATTTGGTGAACAGCATGCACGACAGATGTCAAATGTGCATCAATGTCAGAGGAGGTCACACTTTATGCTGAAGAACTCTTTATCTGTCCTTATTTCCAGCATAACGAGCAATTATCGTAACTGTTTAAGATTGCTGTAAAAAACATCTTTTTTTTTCTTTTGCCATATGTTTCATTTTGCATTATAAAGATACTTCATGATGTCTACTAAAAATGTATCAAGTTTCATTTCTTTGAAGGATGTTGATTGTTGGGTGGAACGGAAAATAAAACTGTTTCTTAGCATTTGTCAAGCAGTATAGATATATGCAAGACTTATCCACATTTCTCGTGGCATGTGTACTTCTTGGAATGTGAAGGAAACATGTGTATCCCTAGGAATGCATAGGAAACTTGCCCACTCCCTGGAAACGCATAAAAGACATGCATATCTCCCAGAAATGGCTGAGAAGCTTGCCTACTCCTTATTTACACAAACTTTTTAGGTATCACAAGGCTCATACATTTCTGAGGGTGGACAAGCTTCCTATGCATTTCTGGAGATGTGTATGCCTTCTGCATATATTTCAAGGGGATACACATGCATTCTACACATTCGTATGGGTAAGCAAGACTAATTTTCAAGGACTTTGCTTTTCTAGTAGGATTGCACATCCCCTGCATATTTCTGTGAGCATGTAAATCTCTTTCATTTCTAGGGATGAGCATGCGTTCTACAGATTTCTAGGATACACACAGTTTCTATACATTTCAAGGGGTACACACCCTTTTTACAAATTCCGGGGGGGGGGGGGGTACACATACTTCTTATGCATTTTGGGAAGAGTGGGGGGGGGGGGCTATGTTAGATTTGGTATTTCTAGGGGTGTGCATGCCTGCTGCAGAACACAGTTCAGGGAATATACACACCATTTATGCATTCCGGGGGACACACACACACGAATAGCATGAAAGGTTGGAAACACCTCCTGTTCTAGCGCAACAACCTTTTATTACTGATTTTGTATGTCTCTGAAATGTATCAGAATGTGTTACGTCAGACGCTCTGTTATGCAACAATGTTTTTACTTTTTTTTTACCGAAATTATCTTCTGTTGAGTAGAGTATGGTTGTAGAAGTTTTGGAGTATTTAGTTGCCATCATTTAGGAACAATGTTGTACCACTTTTTTGTTTTTTAATCACATGTTTTGTATCATGTTTTTAATGATTTTACTGTTGCATATCATTTTGAGAGGAAAAGCCTCACCCTAAAAAATGTGTTTTTAAAATCCTTTTTTTTACTCAGATATGTATGGTAGCTTGACATTGCCTTGTTATTAATGTGTTAAACGCTGCATTTGGTTCGCTCACCGGTGTCCCCTGGAGGCACAATGTTTCTGTACACCTTTCAGGTAAAAGAACACCTTATGCTAATCAGAGTCGAATTGGTATTGTTTCCAGAAACCTGAAAACACTGGCTGCGACTTATTTTTGCTTTACAAGACTGGATCAAATCGTGCTGGTTTAAGGCAGTTTCTGTGCTTCAGGAAATGAAATTTGTTTCAGGTCTTTTGTGGCGTGCACCTGTAGGAGTGTGTTTGCTTTAAAATTGTCATGTCATCTGGGACTTCAGAAAAACTCATCGCAGTATCTGGCGGGAGGATTATGATCAGTTTTTTTTTCTGGTTTTTAAATCTGGACTAGGTTGTTTTGGTTTTTTGAGCGGCCATTTCACCGATTTCTGTGTTGGGCTGCTGACTAGTCAGTTCTAACTAGGGAGGGGGGGAAGAAGAAACAGAAGCGTAACCTGGCTTTTATCTATAAGGTCTTCTGTTGCAAACTTTTTTATATTGAGGCAACACAAAATAATTTTCATTCAAGTTGTGATTTGCTGTTTTCATGTTATATAGGTTCCCCCCCCCCCCATTTCATCTCTTGCAATTGTTCATGTACATTATACATATGTAGTAAAATCCCAAAGTTCAGGGAATCGGCGTAGAACTCCTCATTTGGGTTGGCAGTTGAAAGATGCTGAAGCATTTTCAAAAATGATTTCTCTTGGCAGGATGATATGTATTTGTCAGCGCCTGTACCCCCATGAGATTGTGTGGGCACCCTCATGGACTAGCATCGAGAGGACCCAGGTTTGAACCCCACTGAAGGCATAGTGGTGGTTGGCTGAAGTTAGTTTTCCAACTTTGATGCGCACAAATGCAAGCCGATCTCTCATTTAAAAAAGCCTCTCTACACAGAGCGATCAGGCCTACAACATTTAAAAAGTTTACACATGGCACAAACAAAAAAAAAAAACAGCCAATTCGTCTGTTTCTGAATTCAGAAGCCAGATGGCGGCACTTGACAAGCAACACATAACAGGCATTCCACAGAAGCAAACTTCACATTAGGTACACATACACATTCCGACATGCATCCATTCGTTAGGAATATGGAGGAGGTGCATGTATGGTGTATTAGTAGTAAAGCTTGTATACAAGTGTTGAAAGACATGTTTTGCAAGAACCCGCAATGTTGAATTGCACCTTGTCTGATGGAAAACATGCTCTTGTGTATGAATATTGACAAATGCGTATTTTACCACTGAGGAAATAACTTGGAACTTGATTATGCATTGGTTATTTTAAACGCTTTGTGTCGAGAAACTTCTATGCCAACTGTATACTTTCATATCTTCCCACATATGTTTTCATTGACCTGGTTTTATTTTATTATTTTGGATGGCCACACAGAAACAGGTTCAGAAATCCTCTTTTAAGATTGAAGAAACAATTTTTAGGGTGAGGTTTTTTTTATTAAAAAACTGCGCTGTTTCTGTTGCCGATTTTGTTCTGCATTTTTTTGTACTTATTATAGCGATTATTGGAAATAAATGTGATGTGTATTTTTTTTAAAAGAATAGATTTCTTGTGTTTCTGTGTGGCCTTCAGTTCATTCGCTCATTACTGTTGCTATTATGATTCGAGAACAGATCTGATAAGTTTCGATTACTATTTTGTCCAGTCTGTTCAAAAAGTCTGGAAACTGTTTTTCCCCTCACCTTCCCCCACAGTGTATCAGCTCAGTCATTCCCCACGAAATGAGCATATAAAGTCATTCCCAGACTTTGAGTTATTGGGTGAATGATTTGATATTCTTGACGCATTATAGTTTGACCATTACAAAGACATTTGGCAAAAATATTTTAACCATACCTACCTTCTTCCTTTCTGTTTCTGATCCTCGATTAGAGAATTTATGCCTGAATCAGCAGGGGTTTGCCTTGCCGGCTGTTCTTTCACCCCCCCCCCCCCCTCCCACAGAGAGAGAGCAACAGGCCCTACGATGGTACGATTCTGTGTTCAGATGTCAGAATGTAGCCAGTCACTTTTTCAAAATTTCACGAGGGCAAATTTGTAAACAATGTTTTATAAAAATATGATACTGTGGCTTTTTAACTTATTGCAATTTGCCTCCGTTCATTCCTCATGAAACGAAAGAGATGGACGAAATATTTTGTCATCTTCCAAAATTTTTAAGAACGAGACTCCAGAATGCGGGCAACTAATTTTTTTGGAAAAGTGACTTACGACATTTTGCCATCTGACCACAAAATTATTCAATCATTACACTTCACTCAGTTAGAAAAATTGATGGCAGCACCACACATAACAAGCATTACGCAGAAACAAACTACACATACATGCACATTCCTGTGTGTACCAATTCGTTAGAAGTTCCACAGAGGCATATGGACGAGGTGCATGTGTGATTTAGTAGTTGTAGCTTCATTCAAAAGTGCTACTGTACTCTAACCTGAGTCCCGGGACCCTGGTTATTGGCAAAATCTGTGTCCTGTTTGAGTGAAAGTGGGTCCCTCTCGAAATGAGAAGTATGGTCCTTCCCCCACCCTTCATTTACTGGTATTACCGCGAATCAAATAATTAATTTCTAGAAACATGTTCAATCCAAAGATTCATTTTAAAAGAGATTTTAATTTACCAGCTTATAACTAGGTTCTCTTACTTTCATTTTCGACTGGTAGAGAGAGCTTTCAAAGAAACCCATTAACATTGAGCATTTAACACGTAGTAAATCTGAAAACAAATATAATTAAGTTTGATACACATTTATATATTTACTAATAAATCAATCTAGTAATTCTCTTTCTGATTTTCCCATTTCGGGAAAAACCTCAACTCTTTCAATAATATCTTCTGATTAAATTTAAATTATTCTAACACGCTTATTAATATAAATTCTTGTGAAGCGATTTCCTGGTGGAATATTTTTTTCTTTTCCTCCCCAGTGGTCAACAACTCTGATCTACCACTCTGTCATGTATTTTTAAACCTGAATATGGGAGCTATGCCAGAGCGTTATTGTGTTTTGTGAAAGTTAGCAGTGTTCTTGTGTTTGTCCAGTGTATATAACAAGCATTACACATAGGTTTACCAACCTTACTCTTTTTTTGATGTCATTTCAAGTGTCCTCCTATGTTTCGGAAAATTCGCCCTTCAGGTTTCTGGAATTAGTTTTTTTTTTCTACTTTGGAATATATATTTCTTCATTGATATGAGTGTTTTTGTGCTTTTTTCCCCCTCACGCATTCACCAATACCCGTTGAAATTCCCAGATTTTTTTCCATTTCTGCTTTTTTTTTTAGCAGTTCTGTTTTAGAGTTGGGAAAAATTATTGTTGTGGCCGGTTTTATTGGTTGGAATAGTGATGGCATCTATTGTAGAAATTGGGATAAGTGACATCACTAAGGGTGCGCTTGCAGGTTTCCTCCTTTCTTAGTTTTCGAATCTGGTAACCCTAATTACACAGAAACAAACTTCACATCAGGTTCACTACGTGTGCACACTCATTCCAACATGTAACAGTTCATTAGAAGTTCCACAGAGGAATATGTATGAGGTGTGTGTGTGTGTGATTTAATAGTAGTAGTCATATCTCCCAGCAAAACAAAGTATTTATGTTATTAGCATAATTGAACACAGAGCCTCCTCACACGTGAATACTCAAATCGAGCTCGAGGGGGGATGATAATTATATCGCTTAACATCCTACACTATTATTTCCGTAAAAAAAGAATAAATAGAGACAAAAATTATGGGTAGATTCATGCATTATAAAAATAACATTCATCATACACTATTCATTTCGGCCAATGGGAATCGGATTCCTTTCGTTATACGAAAGCAGAAAAGACATTTACCTTTAATTAATAGATCTGTCAGCCCCGATGAGTAATAGCTAATATTCCTTGATTAAGGTAAGTAAAATTCATGTTGCAAATATCCAATATTTGGAAGGAGTTTTAGTTCTAGACCACGAAGCTTTATTTCCTTTGAAGAACTGACTCTGATGCTACCATACCAAGAGAAAAAAATGACGTGTTTATTTTGGAGGGGTGCAGTGTTTTCCCTATATACTCGCACATGTGTGTGCTGCAATATATTGTGGTGGCCTATATTTATATTACAGATATACATCCTATTCGAGAGGGGGTTGGGGTTGCAACAGAGAACATTTCTGTAGAAAATAACAGTTATTATAACTGTTTATCTTGTTACAAAATTCAGCATCGGACATCTCTCGTACAATCTCGACTGACGATAGTATGAAGGAATGCTAAACGATTGCACAACAAATGATGCCAGTCGCCAAGTAGGATATTTTGTTGCCAATATCCTTGTGTGAGGAACTCTGTAGAAATCTATGTGTCGATCCGCTGGATACAGAGTCTCCCATCCTTCCAGACTTGAGCATCCCCGTGTGAGGAGGCCCTTACACTCTGTGCAGCTGCATGGATCACATGGCCCATGAGCCATCCCTGGCTGTTTCGATGTGTTTGTGTGCCTGTACCCTGAACTTTTTTTTTTTAGGAGAGAGGGAGTACATTAATAAACAATTGATATTTCAAAAAAGTCTGTTTGACTTGGAAACCTTGGCATGAGCCAAGCCATTATTGATAGTCTACTCGTTAAGATTCTTTTGGCTATGCGCACACATACACAAACTGCTCAATGTAAAAATTCTTACATATTACTACACTGTGTGTTAGAAATGGGGGTGCTAACAAAATATTTGATGGTGATTTTCCTATTGTTGGGTGCCGATGGGGTAACAATCAACTTGATGTCTCGCTTTCATCATGTAAGAAATATTATCTGATATGCTGTCTGTGTTAATTTTACAAGTTGAAAGCAACCAGATTTTTTAAAAAGCACTAGCTTCCAAAGGTTAAGATTATGATGACGTTATATAACATGATGAAACCACTTTAATCTTGCCTCTCTGGATTAGACGATTAATGGAATGCAAACACATGGTACTTGGGTATACAGTCCCTTCATGTGGAGCCTTTGGTACATAATTACTGGCAGATATGGTTTTACCAAGTGATGCTACAACCATTGATGTTACAGTTGTGGAGATCACTCATCGATTCCATTTGGCTGCTACAGCAATATACCAACTATGAAAACAATTTCAAACTAGCCAAGCAGCTGTTTGGAGACCAGTGCCTGGTGAAACAAGGATTACTCCCTGCTCGCCCCCCCCCCCCCCCATGATCGGTATTGATATAGTAGCCAAGCAGAATCAGAGAGCGACCTCCACAACTGCAACTGTTACATCCGTGGTTGCAGCATCATTTGATAAGACACTATCTGCTCTTACAGTGTGCCAAAAACTCCACATGAAGGGTATGTCTGAGTACCATGTGTTTGTGCGTTCCTCTAACCATCCAATTCTGAGGGGCAGAATTGAAGTGGTGGTATTGTATAAGCTGTTGCATACTTAACTTTTGGAAGCCAGTGTGTAAATTAAGGGTGGGGACAAGGCCCAAAAACTTTTGGGTTGTCTGTTTTCAATAACTCAGAAATGAAGCTAACAACTAGCCTAGGTGAAAATTTTAGGGGAAACCATTGAGAGAGAGAGAGAGAGAGATCATTTGATAATTTTTGTCGCACCACTGTCATTTTCTGCACACGAGGGATAGTTAGACCGGGACCGATTCCGACGGCAGGCTTGTTTTTTATACTCATCGAGAGGTTGGTGCGCTAACAACTCGACGGGGGACTCACTGCAGTAGCAATTATTTCTGCGGTCATGTCACCATTTTTGTTGTTTAGGGGAAACAAAAAATAAGTTATAAAACCATGAAATTTCACCATAGAGAGGTGGCAAGCAGCAAAATTATTATCTGCCATAAAGTAAATCTTAGTTAATAAGGCCCTTCACGAACTAGTTAAAACCACCCCACAAATGACAAAGGACTTTGCTAAATTGGTGTTATGTTAACGTATTGTAAACTAATTTGAGAACGAAAGTGATTTGTAGATTAGAGATGTAATGTGATTCTAGATGAACCCATCAAAAACATTCACAGAAACATCGACACAGGAAAAGATTGCTACCGCAGGAAGTCCCACATCGAGGGATTAGTGCACCAATTTCTTGGTGAGTATAAAAAGAACTGCCACGTTCGGAATCAGCAATAAACTGTAATAAGTTCCGGTCTAATTAGTCCTCGTGTACAGAAAATGGCAGTAGGTGCGACAAAAATGATGAATGATCAAAAACATTCTTTTTATTGTTGAAAAATTTTCAGGAAAAATCATAATTAATGACGAATCACCTAAATTTCGTCCATGATGGGGGGCAGAAAATATCAACCAGAATTAATGATACACATTTTTATTTTCACCAGAGATTGCCATATATACTTGTGTATAAGCCCCCCCCCCCTTCAGGATTACTCCAATCTCCAGGCACATCCGATTTTGTGAGACAATTTGTGAACAAAGCAGCTAGCAAATACTGGCAAATCTTCTGCTGCTTCTTTAATAGTGTCTATTGAAATCCCATCTTCATCTGGGCTTTTCATTTTTTTTAGTACATCTTATAGGTAGGAAAGTAACAGTGCATAGGTGCCAATACTTCCGATTTTTCAGCCTTATTAAAATCTTCCGGTCAGAAATTAGATTCTTCCAATTTTTTGTATCTTCATAGGAAAATCCCTGAAAGTCCTCAAATTGTGCTTTGTTTGAATAGAAAATCCTGAAAGAAAATACTCTTCCAGTCCTTACAATTTCAGGCTCACCCCGACTTCTCGGGGAAAATATGGGGAATGTGGGGATTTCAAGTACGAAAAATCTGTAATTATCGCCAAAAAAGCATGCAAAGCGGCCAATTATTGCTTAAAAAAAAATCAGGGCAGCAAAAAATTCGTCCAGTAAAAACAAAATTTATATATGGTCACCTGTTGAAATTTTTTAAAAGAAGTCCCCGGGTTTTTTTCTTTTTATTTGTGTGCCATGTTTTCTTTGATGCTGAAATGTGCCATCTCGTGATAAACTACAGGTTTTTCAAGTCTGTGAATTGGCACCTATGTATGTGTGAATACATCAGGGTTTAAGCTAGATAAAAAAATTCCTTTCGCAAAAAAGCGAAAATGAGGGGAAAAGCTTTAGCAAAATGTTACACAATGCTAATGTAATTATTGATGGATCGTTTCGTACCTCCTGTACGTATTTTTGCGGAAGTGTAACTACTTCTACTACTTCTTCGCATTCTACTTCTTCGAACTACTTCTTTCGCATTCTAAGATTTTCTTTCGCATTTTCCAAAAAATGTGACCATAGCTTAAACCCTGGATTACATATATTGTATAAATGACCAACATGTATATTGGCGTACATATAAATGAATAAAAGAACCTCACACAAGTTACAAAAGTTAAAGGAATTGTTCTAAATTCATGTTGCTTTAACCTATCGTAAACTAATGCGTGTAATCTGAGAATGGAAGTGATCATAGATGAACTTGAATTTTATAGCGAATCATCCTAATTCTGGCCATGATGGGGGGGGGGGGGGGGCATTAACGATACTAATTTTTTTGTTGTAATCAGAGGTTAATATTTCTACGCTATTTGATCAGGAAAATTTTGTTTTATTTCAGCTAATTTTTTTCCAACTAAATTCTGATTTAGAGAAAATTATCGATTGCAATGACAGGACGTCTTCCAGGCACTGAAACCTCTAGCACAGCGGTTCTCGACTCGCAGAGCCCTTTTAAGTAAAAATATTCTATGGCGGAGCCCCATAGGCCAATTTTTTAATTATTCATCAAAGTTACCGATTCATTTTTATTATTTAAAAATATTCATAATTATTATTTTTTAATTTTACTGTTTTTTATTTTCCTTGAGCAGCCGCGGAGCCCCTGGAGAGTGCACAAGGAGCCTCAAGGGCTCCGCGGAGCACCGGTTGAGAACCGCTGCTCTAGCAGACTGTCGTTATGTATTCATTGATAGTTCAAAAATTATATATGGAAAGAGACAAGTCAAACATTAGAATTGGTAATGGGATAGGTTGCGATTCTGCAGATTAATGATAACGTTCTCATTATTTCATGTCTGTTGTCATTGGTGGTTTCTTCAGAGTTCATTCCTATAGAAACGAGAATAATCGTGCTTGAGATAGTCAATTTTGTTCTTTTTCTCATTCCAGAGAATAAGAAGAGGTATCCAGAAACAGTGCTAGACTCATCAGAAGACATTCAGATATTTGTCGGTCGCATTGAAACAGTAAGTCTGAAGCTGTGCGTTATGTTCGTATGTTGCACAGTACATGTTCTTCTATAAACAAGGTGCTTTCTTGATAAACTAACCTTTTCCCATTTCTCATCTAGATTCTGTCGGAAACTCCAGGTGGTGTCTGGAGCCATGGAATGCCAAACAAATACAAGGACCGATACCAAGAATCTCTGCCCGAGCATTGGCTGTCCATAATCGAGACGAATAGCACGATAATCGAGTTTGAACGGTAAGTGTGTGTGTGTTCCAATTGGATGTGTCTTTGACCGTTTGGAATTACAATGCATTGAATTCATGTATTTCTTTCCTTCTTGGTGATAGGTCTTCTGAAGCACGACTCGAGATCCCCCACAATGCCTGTATCCTAAGAATAACAAAGATGTCTTCTGGCACTACGACACCTACTAGCACTTCTGTAAGTAATCAGTTGGCCCCCAAAGGCAACATTAAATTCATTCTGTGTGCAAAGTGTTTTCTTTTCATCGTTCATGTGTGTTTTCCTCTACTCACAGAGCAGGACATCGTTCTCCATGGAAGAAGACCAACACCATCATGTTCTGGCTCATGTCAATAGCGAACAGAATCCTCTAGCTAGTAGCGCTGGTAATGAGGTATCAACGGGGTCAGTACCTCCTCTTATTCTACCCGACCTAAACGAATGGATGGTGCATGTCACCTATGTTGCCAGTACGGTGAATGTGGCGGTTTTGCTCATAGAATATAACGTAAGCTTTCGTTTTAGTTCATCCTCATAAGATAACTAAATTTATTATTGAGATTTACAGTCGCTCATAACTTTCAGCAAAACGCATGATATGATGAAAATGTGTTTTGATAACAAAGTAAGCATCTTCGAACTTGTGTATTAGTGTTCATTTTGTCATTTGTTCATATTGCAGCCAGAATTAAGAGACATGTTCGAGAAGATGAACGAGTTCTATTCAATAGATCACCCACCAGTTCATCGAGCAATCAGAAATAAGCTGTATGCGGCTATAGATGAAGGCTTTTGGAAACGAGTGTTGATCGAAGACATTGCAGTGGACGGCTCTAATGAGGTTTGTTGTTATAAGCGCCTGTGATTTTTTTTGTTGGGATGGGAGGAGGGACATCTGGCAAAAGAGGGGGAGGGTTAAAACCTAGAATCCCTAGGGACATGATACTGACGCATCAGAAGTCATTTGATACCTACCTAACTTCAAGCAGGACATGCTTAGACTGACTTTGCAAACTGTAGCAACTCAATGGGCCACTGTGCAATGAGATATCACAAGAGTTTTCGATTAAAAAGTAATAGTTATAATGAGAGCTAATAAAATTTATGACGATCAATATTCACAAAACTTATAGATGCATGAAGACATGTCAAAATTATATTGAAAAGTTCTCTGCATAGATCATTTCATTTTTCATGAATTTTACCAACGATGATAGACAGCATCACTCGCTGTCAACGATGACTCATGATCCACAACCATGCATCTGTAGATGCCATGATGACCACCTCACTGAAATGAATCCACCCCCAAGGCACAGTGCGGTGTTAGCTCCCAACATTTCAGTTGGCAACGACAATTAGCTACTGTCTAGGTAGAAGTGAGGATTCTTTGAAATTTTAACAGGCACAAGAATCGCTGAGCTGTGTGATAGTTCTTTTCCCCAATAACATACGGCTTACTGGGTTCCTGAATTATTGCGATTGCACCAGTCATGGTTTGTGTAGAAATATTGAGCACCTTCTGACATATCGGATCATTGTATATCGAGCCAAGTGGTAAACTTTATGAGCAGAATATCGAGCCATTACCTGTTTCCGAGCTGTGAAGAGCAGTTCATCATAGACAATTGTTAGAGCATGAGATGCGAAAATCCCATCATACCCGAATTTGCTGGAGCGTTTTTTGAATTCGGCATGGAGAATTCTGCATTCAAACATAAAAGCTCACCAATTTGAATCAAAGAAATAAACAAAAAAGGGTAAAGTCTTATAACTAATTGCCATCACCGCTCTCTCTCTCTCAGCTCATCATAAAATTACTTTTTTTTTCGTTTTGAAAAAATAAATATTTCGATATGCACACCATAGTTGCCATTAAGAGAAAAAAATTCATATGAAAAGTTAAATGAACTTGTTTGTAATCTTTAGATGATCCATGGAACCTTTACATGCAGTGTAGGTGAGGTTTCGTGCGGAATTTCGAAACGGGACTTATATCACCATTTTAGTCATTTGCTACCTTTTTTATTTCAATGTGGGGCCATTTTGAGGGCAAAGATGGCTGCAAGATATTCCTGCCCATTTTACTTTGCATTTGCACTGTAGATTTCGTTCCATCTCCTGCCAAAGGATAAGACTCTAGACCTTTGTACCATTGAGCCATCCTTCTTCAAGTTCCCAGATGGTACATGTTCTACAATTGGCTGTTCTTGCAGCGCAACACACAACAAGCATAACTAAGCTGGATCTCACTAAGGCCACTGTTACAATTTCAGCTGTGCAGTCTCGACAGACTATCATAATAATGGGGTTGATGCCATGCAGGTGAATGGTGTGGTGCACACACACGACTGATGTTCAGACTAGAAAAATGCTTTTAATTGCTTAAAAATGTTATAATTCATTGTATCAAAGATGTATTTATGTCAAAACATTGAGGATGTTTATTTCAAGCAACATCTTTGCATCAGCAGGATGCGAAGTAAGTTTGCGTTGCGAAATGCAGTGGAATTTGCAAAACATAAATTGTCACAATGCAAATACAATGGAACCCTGAATTTGACGTAGAACACAGGCAGCTCTATGAACCATAACAGTTGTCAGAGCAGTCACACTTTATGGCTGAACTGGTAAAAGACTTCCAGCCATTCTCCATGAGGAGACGAATATCTCCACAGATTCCCTGCATGAGTCCCCCGGTTGCTTCCCACATAGAAACTGGGCTCAACTACCTCGATTCTCATCTCAGCTGCATATGATTTTCTTGACAACCTTGAAGTGCCCCGCTGATGGACGCAGATCACCTTAAAGTCTGATGGACCCCCCCTTGGAATACATATTCCTCCGTGTACAAAAAATTCACTGTGACAATTCATCGACAGAAGATTCATTGAAACAGTTTGCCATCAAAATGTTGAGTGAGTGAATGAGCAATTGATTGAGCAAGTGAGTGGATAGTTAGTAAATTAGTGAATGAGTGACTGAATTATTAGGTGAGAAATTGATCAAGTAATTGAGTTAGTGAGCAATTGATCAAGCAAATTAGTAAGCAAGTGACTGAGTAGTTGAGTAAGCGAAAGAGGGGGTGAGGAAGTTACAGCATCAGTGAGTAAAGTGACAGTCAGTCAACAAACAATTTACCAATTCAGGGATCAAGCCAGTGAGCATCAAATGACCCTACAGCCAACAATAGGCATTTTTTGTGAAGTGATAAAATTTACACCACCCCCCCCCCCCCCCCCAGCAGACTTGTTGAATCTTGGTTTGACAATGCCAAACATATGGCATAAGTAATTTCGCTTTGCAACAGGGCAATCAATAGTTCATTGGTGTCATTAGAATTGTGGTATACGGGAGAAGGGTGCTACAAATATTGTGGTAGGGTCATATTGCTGATCAAACACTTTCGGAAATCGAAATCTCCCACATGAAACTCAAACAAAGTTCTCACTGATCTGAAACACTTCCATCTTGACCAAATAGATTTCAGGGTCTTTTTCAAGGATATATTCATTTGAAAACAGACTTTCGATGTTATAATGCATTATCAATGCTAATTCCTTTTAAAATTCTTGTTTTATAGGTGACATGTTATTTCGTAGACTATGGCGCAACTTCCCAGAAGTGTATAGCGGACCTACGAGAGCTTGACCCACGTTTTGAGGTCTTGCCACTGCAGGTAATGAGAGAACTTGTTCTTTGTCTTTTGCCTAAGACGGATTAGCTGTATGTATTAGAAGTAGGAATTTCCTCTTGCAATGCTTCGATAAAATCCATTTCTTTACATGTCTGAGATCATCATGATACTAACCATTGTGAACATTTTAATTTGTAAATTTTCAGGCAATACACATTATGTTGCACGATTTGGAGAATTATTGTGAGATAGTTGACGGAACACTCCTCGAAAATCTTCTGGATGAAACGTATATCGCTAAGGTTATAGAAAGGTGTGTTCTTTTGGTAAAATTTTTTGTTTCCTAAATTTTTACTGTATTGCGCAATGAATCAATGCAATTCTCATCACTTTGTCTGTTTTTGCATTAAAGTTCTTATGCAAGTCACTGTGAATGGCCAGACTAAGGTAAAGAAATTGATAAAAATTCCAAGAATATCCCACAGTACTAAACTCAAAAGACGATTCATTTTCATGTTAGGTTAAGGATGTGGCATATACAAGGAAAATCAGTTTGTAGAAAGGTTAGGCCAGCCGGGCAAAAAAAAGGGAGGTGTATTCCACAAAGAGGCGAGCAGTACTGTCTTAACACAAATGGGTCCAACCGGCTAAGGCCTGGACCTCAAGTGTAGAAAGAGCCTTATGAAAAAACGATCAGGTCAAATTTTCGACAATGCACATTTAAATTAATTGGCAGTTATTTCTATCCAGGTAAGAGGCTCCAGAAAAATCTTTTTTCCTGTGATGCTGTTAAGACGACCCTGGGGGCAAATCAATCCTGCAAAAGTGACACATTCAACCAACAAAGGGGCAAGTCGCTCCAACCAACGAGAAAACAGTGTGAGCAAGACCTCATGGAAATCCAACTGTTCACATTGACCTCAACAATTACCTTTACATATTTCTTCGGAGTCCACAGAGCATCCAAGGAAGACTGCTTCACTTGTTTTGAGATGCTGCAGTGGAATCTGTACAAAACTAAATAGCAGACAGGTTTCACTGCTCTAACCAAACATCTGTGGCTAGGTGCGGAGAGGCCTCCAGACTCCACTAATTCCTGCTTTCCTGAAGCAACACCCTCCTCCCCACCTTCATGGGTAACTGGGATGTGGATGTGACACATTTAAAAACTTAGATTCAATTGGACTATGGCACCCTAGCTCAGCGCATGTTCTTATCACAACACCGACTGTGAAAGCGTTCATTTTTATCGTACGGTATAATATCCCAGATTTGGTTTTTGTAGTGCAATTGACAGACAACAAAATGAAAAAAATATGGCAAATTTCCGCCACAAGTGATTTATTCAATGTTAAATTTACAAGTTTGAGTTAATCAATACCGATTGATTCTTCACAAACAATTTAAAATTCAAATATGTTACATTTTAATTAGATTTCAACCTTTTTGTCGCAAAACAAAAAATAATACAGCTCGTAATTAAATTGATCCTCTCACCATTAGTCCGGATTACTTCATTTACGTCCAGACGATATCTCTATTGGTCAGTTGGGCTTGCTTGCACTTCGTTTTGCGAACTCTTCAATTTCTGTGACTGATTTACATGATGTAATCCACAATCAAGTAAGGATGATGGGAAGAACATCGATGTGTCGCCAAACATAGCTTGATCTCGATGAAGGAAGATAGGCGGGAAGGGAAAACCATCATAGAGAGATGATGAAGTCATCAAGAAGTAAAAAGTCTGTATGAGGCAATTGAACGCAAGATGAAAGGGAATGCCACGATTGCTGAATTTGGGAATTAATGGCATGAGTCCTCCGACACATCACTTTGTTCATTTATCCAGAGGAACCATCGCGATCACCAAGAGGTTATGTTCCATTGATCAACTGACCACCGCAGAAAAATGAATTTGAAGAGAACACCTACAAGGACTTATTAAATTACTAAAACATCTGGACTAGCCGGTGATTAGGTTAGCGCCAAGGCACTAAAGGTTAAGTTTAAAGGAATATGTTATGCTGGAAAGTAGCTATGATAAGTGAGAGAGAAATTCAATTATGGGTCATTTTATACAATCTCAAAGAAATTTTCGAAGCAACTGAACTGTGTAACTACTCTGTCTCCAAAAGAATAAAGTTATGTCACGTTCAAACAACGAAAGTTTGCATAAAAAATACTAAACATTAAAAAAAAAACACCAAACGTAAAAAATAATAAATTTTCACACATTAAAATGGCAACAACCAACATCATCTAGTGAACTGGCCAGATCCACACTATAATGTTGTGATCTTTACATGATCATATTTCACCAGTCTCGAAGTCTGCTGCCATTTGCGTGTGAAACAAGGTATTTTATACTTATCACAATTCTTAACCTGAATATATATGAACAATGCAAACAGACAATGAAAACTCAAGGGGAGGTTTCACCTCTAAAAACTTATGAACTACTGAAAACTATTAGAAATTGACAAGATTAATCTTGATGGACATCAGCAGCCTGACCTCTGGTCCCATCCTCATCCAACGACTGTAAGACTTCACCCCACAGCCGAAGTATTAAGGTCCCTGAGGTCTAAAAGGTGTGTGATCTCTCACAATATTAAGGGTTAACAGAAGCAGAACATGGTTACACATTGTTCTACCGGCACTCATTCTTATGAACTGAAGCAGACTTGAAGGATTAGTTTCTGAAATCGGGATTTCATAAATGGGGAAGACGTTAAAAGAAAGTGCAAATAGATCATGACCAGAGGAATAGTTCATAAAATGTTTCATGTGGTAAGATAGATCAGCTACTGAATATAAGATAACATATTTTCAGAATCGCCTAAAAACACGGTATTGCGTATTGGATGACTTGATGCATGTTTCTATGTCATTTAGGCAACCTAACATTGTGGTAGAGCTCTATGACACTCATGGCGAAGATGATATCAATCTCAATCAGGAACTTAAGAGAAAAACTTTGGAAAGTCTGATTCTGGCCGGTAGTTTGCCCGAAGTGAGTTCGTTTTTTTTTTTTTTTCCGGGTTGGTACTGCAATTTCTATGTTTTCTATATTGCTGTAAAGATTATGCATGTATTTTCAATTTTATTTCTTCTCGCTAGGTTGGTAGGATCGGGACTTTCAACCTGATACACGCGAGTCCGGATGGCATCCTCTATTTACACAGCACTGATTCCACATTAGCAATTCTGAATGCAGAAATGGAGAAAATGGCTCAATTATTTGAGGTATGCATTCTTGTGATACATCGTGGATTCAAATCTGGACTAGAAATTTGTGTGTGTTTGGTAGTTGTATTGACTGATTGATTTTTTTTCTTCCCGAACTGTTACAATTACAGGCAGGGGCCGGTAATGTTTCAGAGAAGCTGTCCTTGGGGAAAGTTTATGCTGTGAAATATCCCATCGACGATACGTGGGTCAGAGCCATGCACACTGGATTCACGGAACCTCCGACAGAAACAAAACCTTTCGAAGTAAGCAATCTACGTTTTTTAAAAAACAACAAAAAAAATGATGCAATTGTGGTTTATTATGCATGCTTGTGGCATTTTGCTTGTGGTAGGTGTAATTTCAATGTATAATTATACTTCAGTTTATGTATATATGTTTTTTTTTACAGGTAGAAATGTTCTTTTTGGATTATGGCAACTCCCTGACCGTTCCTCTGTCGAGTGTCTCAGAGATTCCAGACTGGCTTGCGGATTTACCGAGACTGGTAAGGTTCTGAGCATCCTTATTTAACCATCTATTCAGGATCATGTAGTGTATAACATTCGATATTATTGCTGTGAAGATTGAGAAACGTTATTCTACAGGGTTTGACAAATCAGAGAAGGAAAAACTTAGCTGCCAGTTGAATCTATAAGTATTTTCCCCCAGAAAAACTCTGTCCTAAATAAATGTTTTCTTCACTTGTTCCAGGACTTAGTGGCTCCTTGTTATGTTTGTAGATGCTCAAACATAAATTCTCAGAAGATTTAGCAATCACGCAGCGAAAATCAAACAGATGCCAATACCAACTCTTTCATTTGCCATTGGAACCTCATTCCTGGGATTCATAAAGCCCCTGCTATTCTCTGTTAACTAAAGTTTGGGTTTTTATATCGTAACTTGAAGTCAATCAGAATAGAAATGGCTTTGTCAGCGTAGGTGCATGCAACAACTTCGGCGGAATTTAACCCAGATTCAACTTTCCAGCAAGGTGTGACTATAGAGATGCGTATCCCTTGAGCAGCATAGGAAATTTTTGTACCCCTTGCAACGTGTAAGTGACTTGTGTGTCTCCTATATATAAATATGTAGGAGACTTGCATGTCTCCTAAAAATGTTTTGTTGAGACTTTGTGTCCCCTAGAAATATGTAGGAGACTTGCTGTTCCCTAGAAATGTGTTGTATAAGAAATGTGTGTTCACTGAAAATCGATTGCATAGGAGACGTGTGTTCCCTAGAAATGTGTAGGAGACTTGCATGTTTCCTATAAATGCCGCCTGGCAGTCGAGTGGTTAGGGAACTAGCTTCTCACTGTTCAGGTCTGGGTTTGAACATGGATGTTTAATAACACTAACAAGTTCCCTGGACGGATCACGCTGATCCCTTGGGAATACGTGAGGATCACGTTATTAAAAAAATATATATATGTAGACTTGCTGTCCCTTAGAAATGTGTCGTGTAGATGTGTGTTCCTTAGAAATGCATTGCATAGGAATGTGCTGCTCAAACTTTTCAAAGCGTGACCCCCCTTTTGACAAATTATCGACGACCCCCTACATAAGCCAACCATATGTCCTGTGACCCCAACATGGGCTGACCATATGTCCTGGAAAACCAGGACATTCCGATTTTTTTGTCGATAAATGTGCTGTCCCAAAAGCCCTTTTCGGTACGCTTGTTTCGATTTTAATTTGGTGATAAACTTTGACTTCCAAAGATATTCAATTTTTTTTTCAAATATCATATAAATATTTACTTTGTTTTTTGATGTACTTAGTGCCCTTTATGCAAGATGGAAGTGTAGCGAGTTGTTGGTCCTTTTGATTTTCGTATACAGGGTGATTAAGAATCATCTGATTTCAAAATGATTCTACATTTGAAATCAACCATTAAAAAAAAATTGTTCATAAAACGTAGACACAATTTCCCCCGTATATTCACTTACCACTTATCATTGTATTTTGTGATCTTAATTTTTAAGGAATATAGTTTTGAAATTGGGTGATTTTTTCCAAGTCACCCTGTAAAAGTACTAACTTGATATCGTCTGCCGCATGCCAGAATCATGAATGTATAAATTTTCCTTTTTTAAATCAATTGTTTGGATACCTTGTTATGCTATCTAAGTTGTGTCTGAAATGTGAATGTGTATCCTTATTGAAACACGTTACAAAACATTTTAGGAAAATAACTTCCATAGAGTAACATGGGTATAGTAAACATTCAAGCGTCATTTCCCACATTCTTTTTTCTGCAAGGGCATTGCACATTCTTGATTCTGGCATGACGGAGCCGATATATATAAGTACAATTTTATGAAATTACATTGTATGATACATGATAGTTAGCTCAGCTGAATAAAGGCATTCTTTAGTTTTGACATATTTTTAAATAAAAATGAATTTCTTATTTGGGAAATTCTTATTGTGGAAAATCTCACGACCCCCCATAGTTCGTTAGCGCGATCTCAAGAGGGACACAGTTTTGCGCGCCACTGGCATAGGGGACTTGCATGTTCCCTAGAAATAGGTAGGAGACTTGTGTGTCCCCTTTTATAGTCCTCAGATCACGAGAAGAGTTACGGAAATGCCCCTCTCTGGAGAAGATCCATTTCGGCGTGGGGAAAGGATAAAAATTATCGCGGGTTGCCAGTAAAGGCGCAAATCGATTCTCTCTGTATGCGGGTATTCTTCACGCTTCAGTGGACTTCGTCAGTCTTCACGCTTGATTTAGCTGCGCTTTGTGTTGGCCTTTGTTAAAAGATGTACTCGAAAATTGTTGTTATAAATTCTGGAAGTAAATTAAATTTTTTAATTAAAAAAAATTTTAATTTTTATTAAATTTAAATTTAATAAAAATATTTTGAACTAAAATATTTCATACAGAAAAAAATTTAGAGGGAGTACTGATAATTTAATAATAAAGGGAGTAAAATTACTTTAAATTAATAATTAAATTACTAAAATAAAATAAGTTAATTGTTAAATTACTTTAAATTAATAATTTAATACAAAAAGAGTATTATTAATTTAATAATTTATTACTACTGTAAATTACATGGCATTTTCTTCAGTTAAATTTCTATACCGCAGCAAGAGAATGCCACCTGCTAGCAATTAGCCATTCTTCTTCTGTTTACCTTCTCTTATCGCCATCATCGTCTTTTTTACTTTTTCCACAGAAGCTACTCATATTGGCTTTTCAAATAGGTGACAAATGTAGTAGTGGCAAATAAAAAAGTAACATGCATGCTTATCAAGTTTGCAGTTACGTCTGTAGCCACCTTAAGGGCATGCTCGACAGGGATCCAGCCCTGGATGATTCTAATTATTTTTTACAACTATAAATTCACTTTAGAGTGACCCGTCGAAGATTCCAGCCTAAGAGCCCGGCTGCAAGATGTGGGGGCCATCTCTGGCTGGGATCTCTCACCGGCCGTCCATACTGAATTCAAAGTGTGGGAAAAAAAGAAAATTACAAGAATTCTCCTGGGTTGGATTTTGTTAACCCCATCCTTCTGGGGGCCATGTTTTATACGTGTAGTGTTCTGCTTCAGCTTGATGCATGGAACTGATTATTGAAAAGGGGGCTGGAGTTTTCGATCCCTTCCGCAGAATAAAAAACATATATTTTTGTATTAACACGTTCACTGCGGGGCCTAAATTGCTTGTCGAGTCGATGGGGCGCATTTTTTTAAAGATTAAAACTAGTTTTGTATATGACGCCACCATGGCGTCACGAGCCCCCCTAGTACAAGTCCTTTATGATGGCACCATGTCATTAGCAGTGAACGTGTTAAAATAATGTGTTGTAACTGCTCGAGCAGCTGGGCCGTCTTAAGAGCATCACAAGCCTTCCCTGGCCAAGTGATTTTTCTGATTTTTCCTACCACGTAAATTCTGGAAAATTTCAACCAGATCAAATTTTTGTGAATCTAATGTGACAATGCCTTAACACGACACTGTTGAACAGCTGGTGTTTATGTAACAAAAACACTGAGATGATGACATTATCAGAGTACTGCCGTGGCGATTTTAGTGAAATTTCTAGGAGTCCAAAATAGTACTAGTTGCTTTACCTAAAAGGAAATAATAGAATCGTCCGACGTGATGTTAGGCGATGTTCTTCTCATGATTGGTGGACTATATATTATACTGATGCTTTGCATTTTTTTTATCACTTTAATTTCATCCCAAAAATAAAATGGCAGCTACTGCCATCTCTTAATATTGATTGCCATTTGTTTTGTTTCCTTATTTAAACACAGGCTGTGGAATGTATTATGACTGGAGTTCCGCCGTGTCCCGATCTGGTGTGGTCGAATAGATGCTCAGACAAGTTGTACGAACTTTCTCCTGACATGGAACAGCTTATGTTGCGGGTAAGTAAAGGACGCTTTCACCATTAAAATGTTTTTGTGACAAAGTCTGATTTTTGTTTTGCAGTGATTCTGCGAATGATTTGCCAGAAAATTTATTGGTTATGCTCATTCATTTCATTAAAGGTTGACGAACCTGCCACCGACGAGCTTCCAGCAAGAGTGAACCTTCACCGACGAAATACGGAAGGTCACTTCATTTCCATCAACACATTTTTCATGGTCAATCAAAATCTCTTTGAGTATGTGCCATCAATTGCTTATCGAATTTATCATAGACCTACTGTGATTTGTCAATCGTGTCGATTCTGTCAAGTTCATTAAAAAAAATCCCATTTTTCATCGTTATGATAATCTTTTTTTTTGGGTAGTTATGTCTCGATAGCATATCTTTGACTGATTTGCGAAAACATTATAATCTTTCTTTCCTCTGCAGCAAAACCGAAGAGAAACCGGAGTATCCTTCCCAGGGACTTGTCATCAGTCCTCCAGTCCAATCACCCAACTCAGATTTCCCAAACACTGATGGTGCTTTTTTTAATCATGTGGGATCGTCATTGGGTTCCGGAGATGCCTGTGTTAATGAAGATCCAATAGGCAACTTCGAGGCATTGACCATCAGCTCAGAGTAAGTCCACATGCAAGATTTTGTATTCTTGTCCACACTTATTTCATTGGTGTTATTCACTCTCACCCTTCAGTGATTTGTGTGCAGTTATTATCTCTCTTCCGATAAGATTGAATGCTTTCAGTGTGTCTTGACATTTTACAATTTTATTCCTCTGTTTGAAGCAAAGTGGTTCCTGTGAACCAGCTTGTTGCTTTGATGAATGTATGACTAATCATTCTGGTTAGGCATCTTCGATGGTGTTTTATAATTTCACGAGATAACTTTTCCCCAATATGTTTCAATATGTATGACTTGTCCAAAAAAGGGGAGACAGATGGAGCTGAGAATGATTCAAACACATTGGTGTAGGTTTCAAGGCTGGCATCTAATAGGAAGACAACTACTACTACTAAACCACACATGCCCCAAAGCAGAATATGCCGAAATGTGTGACGTACGTCGCAGAACAACCTGTGCTGTTGCAGAACAATCTGGAAGAATTTTAAGAAAAGTGTAGAAAAACGCTATTATGTGTAGATTTACTGCAGAACATATTAAGCCAGCTGAGGGATCATTGCAGAACAACGCAAAACATTCTGCTTTGGGGCACACATGTACCTCGTTCATATTCCTCTGCGGAACTTCTAACAAACTGGCACATGTTGTGATACACGTGTCCATGTTGTGAACCTAACGTGAAGCTTGTTTCTGTGTAATGCTTGTATAGTGCTGCCACATATTTTTCCAACTATAAGTGAAGTTTGAAGATTTTACAGTTGCAGGCCTGTTGCGTTAAACATCTGTGACAACCTCCTCATTAACGTCTGTGGTGAGACGTTTTAATGAGGAGGTCAGCTTGCATTCACATCCTGAAGTTGGGAACCACCTAATGGGAAGACAACAAGAACTTGACCAGGTTATTGTTCATTGCCTTCTATTGATTTGAGATGTTTAATCCGTTGCTGTGACGGATATATTTAAAAATGCCAACAACATGCCTTCCTTGTAAAAATTTTTGGCTGAGCTCACTGTAGCGCTGATTCCTGTGATGCTGATTCAGGATTGGCTAAGAGCGAGTTCTGTCTTGTGATTAGTGAATATTGGGTTCTCATTTCTCTCACATGCTGAAATTCTATCAAAAATAATCTTCCCACAAATGGTAATATCTACCAATCCTGAGATGGGACTTGCTCTCTGCCAATACTGAATCAGCATCGCAGTACACCACAGCGAGCAGAGCAGAACAGAAAAAGTTGACGGTGGGCACACACCTCTTTGACATGTCACCTCTAAATATGTCCACTGCAGCTGAAATATTAGAAATTAATAGAAGACTATGCCCGAATGGTCTGGTAAGTTCTTGTTGCTTTTCAAATGGCTCAAATATTTGGAGAGATAACCAAGAGTTTGCAAACTCAGCATGGTTTAGTATTTGTAATAACAGCTCCAATGATGTAGTTAGTCACCCATCTGTTGAAAACACTAGATGAGGCTTAACCTGTCAATTACGTTCCTTTAATTTTTACTTTTGTTTTACAGACCTGTCGTTGGTGCTAACGGAGACCTAGGTTTGGACAGGCCTACTTCTAATGAAAGTGATCCGATTCCTGATGCTGAGATTCCCGAAGTTGGAGAGTTCCTGGACGTATACATTCCCATGGCAGCGAGTCCATCAAATTTCATTGTAAGTGCCATGGTGGATTTTTTTACTCTTTTTAATATGGCTTAATCTGTTTAATGCTGTTGGACCTTGGTGACCCAAAGTGTGCTGGATTTGGCATCAGATGTATTTTTTTATGCATCACTAAATGTATGTTGTATTCATCATTAGGCACATTTTGTATTCAGCATTGGTTGTTTATTTCTATTTAGTTAGATGCATTTTCATATTCATTATCACATGTATTTTTGTATTCGACATTAGACCATTTTTATTCAATGTTGGATGCACTTTTTGTATTCATCATTAGGTGCATGCCATATTCATCATTATGTGCATGCCATATTCATCATTAGGTGCATGCCATATTCATCATTAGGTGCATGCCATATTCATCATTAGGTGCATGCCATATTCATCATTAGGTGCATGCCATATTCATCATTAGGTGCATGCCATATTCATCATTAGGTGCATGCCATATTCATCATTAGGTGCATGCCATATTCATCATTGATGCATGTTGCATAGCTGCCAAGTCTCCCGAATTTTAGCTTCATCCCTCGACCTCCCAAAAAGTTCTTAAATCGCCCGAATTTCTACGAAAATAAAAAAATATACTTAATAGTCCCTAAAAATTTCCTACTTCATTAAAAAAAATCCCCGCTTCTGTAAACATGTTTTTTTCCCTTTCGAAATGACGTCACACGTCGTGAATGGGGAAATTCCCTTTTTAAGGAAGTTTTACAAACCCTCTTATGGTAACAAGAAAGTTTTTTCTCTTATCGGGCAGGGAATAGCTTAGCAGCCAATAGTCCTGGATAATTTGATCATTTTGATCGCACCACGGTCATTTTCTGCACACGAGGCTAATTAGACGGGGACCTACAATTTAATGCCGATTCCAACGGCAGGCTTGTTTTATATACTCATCGAGAGGTTGGTGCGCTAACCCCTCGACGGGGTGGGGGGGACTCCCTGCGGTAGCAATGTTTTCTTCTGTCACGTCGCCGTTTTTTGTTGTAACCCTGTGTCAGGAAAGTTTTCTGACAAGAACGAACTGGGTATCTAACTCGCGAGACGTCTAAAGATCCTTTGGTACTTTAGGCGAGTGTCTTATCGACCTGGGCTACTGCGCCCCAGTCCTGGATAATAATTGAAAATTATAGTGACGCGCATGTGGTCAACATTTCTTTTGTTGAAGTTATGTACGTGCGATATAACAAAGCATGAATACTGATAAGCAAAAACATATTTAATCAATTTTGAAGATACTTATTCCCCCGATGAATTTCCTTTCATCAAACGTTTCAGAACTTTTCCTTTTTGTACAAGTTTTGTTAAGGACATAAACATCGGTCATGGAAAGACTGCCATCATCACTCATGTGAAATGAAAAAAAACATCAAGCAAATGTCACAAAAAGTCAGTGTTGTTCAAAAATTAACGCTTTTTTTTTCCTTCATCTTCCGATGATTTTGGGGTCATTCGCACAGAGAATGTTTGTTCACATCGTTTCTGATTTTGAACACAATATTTATTATTTTATTTTTAGATAACCATTTTGAAGTTTTGGACTCCAATTTCACTTCTTTTTTTTGCGTAGGGATTTTATTCCCAAGGGTTTAACTTCCATCTGTGTAAAATCCCTATTTTATTTGTAAAAATCCCTTTTGTATTTATTAGGGAGTGCAGACCTGCCAACTCTCCCGATTTTTCATCCTTCCTCCCGCTCTCCGGATTTTGGCAGAAAATTAGATTTCACGTTGTCGTGGCATCAATAATTACCGTCGTCATTAGGGGAAAACACCCGTAGAGGATAGCCGTAGTCATTTTCATTGAGCAGCCGTAAAAAAGTCTTTGTGACCGCATTTAAGCAACTGGCAATGACTCTACTTTGTTTTCGTAGCATTTATCGGCAATCATTTATCAGGGGCATGACCTTCGTTGCCGAAATTCCTGTATAATTGTTATTGTATTCCATTAACAGCCGCGCTGTAAACACGTTTTTTCGTCCACAGCTCTGTAATTCGAATTTTTTAAATCGTTTCTTCCGATTAAACATCTTCAGAAAGAAAATATAAAACTTTAAGCTATATACAGCTAAATATAAAGTTTTTAAGAATTCATATACCCAAGATTATTAATCACTGATAGCATCCACGAAAGAAAACATACTTTATAAACAGTATGTAGATGTGATTTCTCTATTCTGCATGCAAAGACTGGCATGGAATTATATTCTTCTCAGGGGCAATGCAGAACCCGCCTTGAGTGGGGGGGGGGAGGAGGAGAATGTAACTTTTTCTTAATTTATTAAAAAAAAAAAAAATTATGAATTTTTTTTTGATTGAGTCTATAAGTGTCGGGGAGGGGGTTGGGTACCCCCCCAAGGGGGGGTACCCCCCTTGGGAGAATCTCCGGATTTCTGAATTTCAAAAGTTGGCACGTCTGGGAGTGGTTTTAGCATAAAATACGGGTTTGAACAAAAATCTCCCGAATTTTCATTTTCAAAAGTTGGCAGCTATGATGTTGTATTCATTATTTGGTGCGTTCTAATCTGTCATTGAGATCACGTATTCAACATAAGCAATTTCCATTCAATGTTAGATGCACCTTTGTACACAACAGTAGGCAATTTTCATTCAACGTTAGGTGTGCTTTTATATTCAACATTAAATTTAACTTTCTTCCAGATGAGGAAGAGGAATTTATTGCAGATAAATTAAAAGATGGGGGTTTTTATTCCTAAAGTACATTAACTATGATTACTGTAATAAATCAATAAAGAACTTCGTTTTATAACATTTTTTGCAAACACTGTACTTCTTTTTTACTCAACAATACCTCAGTTTCGTTTAATATTGAAGTGGTCTAAGTCCTTTATTCCTTAAAATTTACTGCTGTTGTCGTAGATATAACTATTGCTTCAATGTAATAAGTTACATTGGTTCTTCCTTTAAAGTGTCTTACAAGCGAAAAAGCATTTCAAGGAAAACTGATTTTTTGGGAGCTTTCAAGAAAGAAAGCTCTGCTATGAAAAGTTACTTAGACCACTTTGATTCTCAATCCCTCAAATGTTTCATGGAGGAATCTTTTTTTTTTTTTTTTTAATATGACTGTCTTCACCTTTCCTATATGTTCATATCTGTGTACATTTATTGCAGGTGCAGCCGATGAAAACAGCAAAAGCTCTGGACAATTTGGTCAATGAAATGAACCGATTCTACTCGATCGAAGTGAGTTTCACATATCCCACTGTGATTGGCAGCCTGTAAGGGGTAATATTCTAGGTGTCCAAATGAAGGATAGCTTTCTTGGAAACACTTTCAAAGCTATCATCATCCATAGACGTGCAAAGATTTTTGTCATTTGGATGCTTATTAAGCTATCCGTCATTTTGACACTTTCAAGGCTATCCATCATTCAGATTCTCTGCATTGGTGTCTATCATTGAGACATCTACAGAGCTATCCGGCATTTAACAAAGTCTGATGTCAATTGATATGTGTTCTATCTTTTACAGTCGAATCCCATTATAACAAACTCCAAGAGACTTGAGAAATCACTTCGTTGTAACGAAATTTCTTTATAAAGGAATTCCAGGTTTTTGCATCGTTCCTGTGTAAACTTATCTGGTGGACTAGAAAATTCTTCGTTAAAACAAGATTTTTGCTATAACGATATTCGTTAAAATGGGATTTGACTGTATCATGTTTTTTTCAAGGTCATTACATGCATAGTCTAAAAATGATGTGATTATTTAAAGAGTACCCTATCCGCCATCGTGTTAGCTGGAACAACAATTGATAGTCTAAAAGAGGCTGTACCACGGAAAATATCCCAGTACCAAAACTACCATCTATTGAGTACTAGGGTGTCTGAATATTGGTATTCATATGTTGATCGGTATTATGCGGATTACATTCTGTCAATTACGTAAAGATATTGTCTGTTAAATAATGCCACTAATATTACTTAACCGTACATGCACCTCGTACACATTCCTCTGTGAAATTTCTAACGAATCGGCATATGTGCTCTGAGTGCATGTGTGGCCCTTAACAAATTTATGTTGTCCAGTTACACTTGTTTAGTGCTCATGCTGCCGTGCAGCGGTGGATTAAAGTTGGTCAGGGCCCCAGGCGCAAAATAAAATATTGGGTCCCTTAAATTAGAAAAAAGTGTGAGGTTTGTCCCTTTCGGAGCCCTGGGCGCATGCCTGGTGTGCCTGCCGTTACATCCACTTCTGGAAAAGTGACATAGGTTCTCAAGCACACATTAATCCAGGTGGAACAAAATTTTACTTCATAGCACTGGTAAATGGGAACTGATGCTATCTGACCTACTTTTAAGCTATACAAGATAAGCAGATGCTACAGTCAGGACCCCTCCCACATCCTAAAGCAGGGCCCCTAGGCTGTAATTATTAGCAGGTACTCTGCTGTGAATTTGATTTACTAACTAGCACAATTCATTATGTAGTCCCTTAGGTTAGTGCCTTGTTAGGCTCACCACTACAGGATTACGTCTCCAAATGTTCTATAATTAACAGCTCAGGCTGTTTCAAATGTCTGTGGACCATCTATACTGCTCAGATATTATAGTTGTTGCCAGCACAAGCTTGATTGTGTTCCCTTGTCATCAAGTATTTCTTCAAAAAGCATTTCGTTAAAGCAGCAATACCAAGAGCAAAGATTTTCAGTTATATTTATATCTCGGTGCTTTTATTTTTTATCTCCCATAAGATAACAGTATTACTATTATCTTATGGGTTGTTGTTATGACAACCGAAAACCTATTCACATACTTTTTTTAATCATTCAGAGTAATTTTGTCATTGGAATCTCTTGACAGTTACGTGAATACAGTAGGCTCTTGACTGTCCGGCCCAGTTAAAAATTAATACATAATTCTCTGTGATTTTCTCTCTCTCTCCAAGCTGTGCAAACTAGTTTGGGGTGTGGCTATGCAAAATATCCAGCACTGTGTTAGCCACACCTCAAAACCGGGCCGGTTTTTCCATGGGTTGGAGCGTAAGTGGAGGGACATTGTGTCACAGAAGATGGCTAAAACGGGAGAAGTCCCGAGTCATCCACATCAAAGACTTTCAAAAAATTAAAAACTAACTCCTTCATCTTGGGCCTACCTTTTTTACACCTCTGTTACTGTTTATCACTGAGGAGCGAAATAATTATAAGTAATTTTTATAAGAAAATTAAAGTTACGGTTTATGTTGATATTTTGTTTATTTTAAAAGCGTTCGATTCACCGGTAAACAAAATTTCAATTTTTTCGTGTTTCTTTGATCAAACAGGGTCATTTTTATAGTATTTTCCCCACTGATTCCGTATCTGCTTTCAGAATTTCTGTGTCAGGCATAGTATTTGAGTAACACACGTTTAAAATTTTGAAAAACGTATATTTTTCGCATTTGCTTACATAGTATTATGAGCAAAATAACTTAAATTCTAATATTAATGGCAGTTTAAAAGGTGTTTTTACATGATTTCCTTCTGTATTTTGCAGCAAGAATATCTCTTTTTAATGTCCAACAGTAATCGAACAGCATGTTTGGGCTCCACTTGCTTTGATAATGCATGATGGATATGTCCTGGTGGAATCGCTGACTGTGCTCATCGCTGACATCACCTAGATTTTCTTTTTATAGGGAAAAAATCCAAATATGAATGAAGAAAATGTATCTTTTCAGTGACATATTGCAACCAAGAGCTTCATATAGTTCTGAAGTAATTCCTCCAAAAGGTCCTTATATTTGTCCGTCTTGTTATTTCCAAGAAAGTTCTGGACTATTTTCTTGAATGCCTCCCATGCTGGTGTCTCTTGCTCATTTAGGGTGTCATCGAATTCAGGATCGTTCATTAATTCTCGAATTTGAGGGCCAACGAATATGCTTTCCTTGATTTTAGCGTCACTGACCAATGGAAATTTATTTTTTAGAAAGCTAAAACCATCGCCGTTTCAATTCATTCCTTTAACAAAATTTTTCATCAATCCCAGTTTAATGTGTAGAGGTGGCAGGTAGACTTTCTGAGGATCCACCAGGGGCTGACTGACGACATTTTTGGTTCCCGGAAAGAGCTGTCTTCTTGGTGGCCATTGTTTTTTTTACATAATGGTTTTGTCTATCTCTGCTGTCCCACAAGCACAAGAAACAGCAAAATTTGGTATATCCTAGTTTAAGACCAAGTACAAGAGCAATGACTTTCAAATCTCCGCAAAAGTGCCAGGCATGTCTTTCATACTGAACCATCCGTAATAAAACTTTCATGTTTTCATATGTCTCCTTCATGTGGGGCCCCCGTAAGCGATGCAAATGAGAGGTTTTCATTACCATTGTGCAAAAGTGCTGGTTTTAGAGGAATCTATGAATAACCTCCACTCTAGGGGATTATACTGATGCCCCAATGCAACGTACAGAGCATCGCCATCATTGCAATAGACTGAGTGGTCTTCCTTCGAAAAAAAGGTGCTCAAATTGCTTTGGTCGAGGAGCAAAGCTTGGACAGTTTGGTCAGGAATTCCCTAGAAAGGGTGAAAGGGGCTAGTAATTCCTTTAACCCCCCATGGCTAGCACATGATCAGAGGTATCTCAAAAGAATCTTGATGTACTATTCCATAATATTTAGTTTTAATGTTCATAATACCCATTATTAGGCTAAAAATGTTGATCTTGTAAGTATAGAGTATTAACCCGTTAAGTGCCAAAAAAATTTTTTTTTTGAAATTTTTGGCTGGATAAATTATGTATATGCACAAAAAGTTGTAAACGTAAAGCACGTAAAATTACAAAATCCTCAAATAGGGATCGTGGCAGCTGATGGGTTAAGGCTGGTTCGACTAACCCCCAATTATGGAAAATGCAATTGTGGAAAACTGGTGCCTGATGGACGACTTCTGACGACGGATTCAGAATCAGTGTCGAAAAATACGTAAGAAACAGTACTCAGCATCCAAGAAACAAAAACCTTGTTTACCAGCGTTGTGTGTTCATAATTTATAGTGTACATGATTCTGTTTCCTTCAATCAAGATAGACATAAGGGGTCATCGAGTATTGTGTGCGTCAGCATCGATGGGGGGGGGGGGGTTTCTGATTTTCTGACTTTTGATGACGAGAGGGAGGGTTTGGATGATGCTTAGGGATCATTCAAGTATTACGTCATAATTGAGGAAGATGGAGGTTTCGGATTTGCTGACTTTTGATGACAAGGAGAGAGGGTGGAGGTCGGAAAAGTTTCTTACATCATCAACCACCTTTTTTTGAAGATATGGCATATTCTAAGCTGCTGATGAAATTTTGCTGGGGGGGGGGGGGGGGGTTCAGTGGTTTACTGACAGGGAGGGGGTCGAAAATGGCCAGAAATCTGCTGACGTAATACTTGAATGACCCATTACATCATCAAAACCACCCTTTATGAAGATATAAAATATTCTTAATGGCATGTTATTCGGTGCGCCAAAAACGGAAAAACCTTTTTATACTTATTGGGCACCTGCACTAGCATTCTGCCTATTGATAAGTTCCCTACAGAGCCACTTTAGGAATCTCTAAATGTTTCACTGATCTTCCAAGTGCTCTGGAAATGTGCCACGTATCACTCAAGTGATCTGTAATTACGCCACGGATCACTTAAGTAATCTGGGAATGTTCTGCAGGTAAAACTTGAGTGATGTAGAACCACACTGGGGGATGCTTAAGTGCTATAAAACTGTGTCATGTGTCACTCAAGGGATCTCTGAATGTGCCACGGATCGTTTAAGTGTTCTGGAACTGTGTCGCGGGTTGCTTAAGTGATCTTTGAATGTGAAAGTGATCTTTGAGGCCTACTTCAGTGATCTGAAAATGTGCCACGGGCCACTTAAATGCTTTGGAGTTGTGCCACAGGTCATTTAAGTGATTTTTAAATGTGCCGCTTAGTTCATTTTTACAAAATTAGTCTTGAGGGAGCAATCCACATCAGATGACCTTCAGGGCCACATTTGGTCTGCGGGTCAAGGGTTCACCATATATGGCTTAAAGGGTGGGCCGCAATGAATTTCTTAAAGAGAAATTTTGAGCTCGTAGCCTTTAAATAGCATTGAAATTAACAGAAATTGATTATAATAACATATAAAGGTATTTTCTTTCAAAATTTTAACTTAAAAAAAAAAAAATTTCCGTCTGGGGAGGAGGGGCCCGAGCAACCCTCCTGCGTATGTTTCTGATCCCACCAATATGCGTCAGGAGGTGAGGGGCAGTGCTGAAGAAATTTTGCAGACAAGAGGGGGGGGGGGAGATGGCTAAAAATTTGGTGACGCAATACTTGAAACGGCCCCTAAAATAACTTTATCCTAAACCCTGAAATGTGTCCGTTATTTTTATTCTTGGAACATTGATTCCGTAATAAGTTTTTAAAACTTAGTTGAACAGTTAGTCCAGTACAGAACGGACATTTATCAAGTACTCGCCTGTACTTAGAGATCAGAAAATATGAATAGGGTTTTTGGTATAAAAAGGGCGGTTTTTTTATGGTATGGGTGGAAGTGAGCAAATCCGGCCCGCCCCTCTGCCACATTATGCTGGATAGGCCAGAGTCCCACTGTATGTCTGAATGCTGTGTTCTGTAAACAGCTTTTTTTTTTTATATTTGCAGGAAAACATTCTCGACATGCACCCTTTCCTGCTGAAAAACGTTAATTTCTTCGCAGCTCATCACGAGGATGGGTCTTGGTACAGGGTGAAGCTCGTTGGTGGATTTAACAAAGTTGCTGACATGGTAAGTCTCGGTTTGCTCTGTTTACTGTCGCAGGTGACCTAGCGACTGAGACAATGGTATTGAATGCGCATGCGTTTCTCTTATAGGTTGCGGTGCACTTTGTCGATTTTGGGGACTTTTTGCCGATTCCTTTGACTAGTCTACAGCCGCTGTGGAAAAAATACAGGACGCTACCATGTCAAGCTATCAAGGCAACGCTATCAGGTGAGAGTCGGTTTGATTGTTCATCCAACTTAAGTTTTTTTTATGCTTGTGGTGCCGCATCATGTTTTGGTCCAGACAAACTGAAAAAATTGGGAGATGGCAGAAGAGTGTGACTCATAGCATAGTTATGCAAGATTTTATAGCGTTCCAAACAATAGGAACAGCTGTCTAAAGTTTCAGTGGTTGTGGATTCTAACTTAAATTCTCTTTTTCTCCCACCAGGTGTGAAGCCGTGCTACAGAGACTGGGACACACAGGAATGCATTCAGTTCGGAGACATAGTCAAAGAGAAGTCGTTTGTTTCGCAAATCAAATGTGTTATTCCCTACAGTGAGCGAGACTGGCCGAGCTTCATCCTGGAACTTTCGCTGATAGACACGAGCGATCCAGTCAAAGACACTCTCATCAGCGACCTGCTCATTGAGCGCAAACTTGCGATGAAGGCTTGAAGCCTTTGCTCCCCTCTCTCTCTCTCTCTCTCTCCAGCCCCTTCGAAAGTGTGTTTGTGATAACATTATTATAACCTGTTGTTGTTGTTGCTGCCGCCGATAACTGTCCAAAAGTTTAATGATGGTTGTTTTTGCGCTCGCTCCTCTTTTCTGATTGGTATATTTGTATATAAATTGAATATATATGTATATGTTTATTCGGAAAACGCAAATTCATCCGGTATTTGAAGTTTATTTCAGTTATTTTTTTGCGCGTCTGTGAAAAAAAAAAATATATATATATATAACCGAGAAATCATACGTTTTGTTTCTTTTTTAAAAAATTCTCATTTGGTTACACATATATTGATTATCAGATCGTTTTAAGTTCACAAATTGTGGTGTTTTTTTTTTCTCATCTTTTGGTTATTTTAAGTTAGAACATTTTTCAAAGAAGCTCTTTATCTTGCTTTCTATATCGGTCCTTCTTCCGCTTCTTAAGCTTTAATTCCATGTTTTCCGTTCGACTTGAATAAATTTAGGCATTTTTTTAATACATAATGTTTTGTTATTTGTGTGTGATATATTCTTCATTGCATTGATAGTAATTGTTAGAATATTATGTTAATGCAGTGGTTCTCGACTAGGGGGGGGGGCATATGGCCCCTTTGTAGTACTGGAATGTTTTGGGGGAGCCCACGGGAATAAATTGTATGGGGGAGCCATGGCAGGTAGTTAAGAGGGCAGAAGAGAGGTGAGAAAAAGAAATCATATGTGAAGAAATAAAGCTTTTCTGATTGAAATATATTTAAATACATGAAGTATTTAAATTCAGGGCTTTGGCAACAGTACAAAAAACATGGCTGCTCAAGTCTGAACAACAAATGCTGTCTCTTATTTTTAGTGTTTAAATCTCTATTAAATATGCGCTTTTGTCCAATCAAATATTATCGTTATCATTTACACTCACACACATCATTAGTAGAAAGGAAATATCAACAGATCCAAAATAACAAGAGGTTATGGGTTACCGCATGCTAACTCTGCTGCTGTGTGTGTGTGAGCGAGAGCCTAACTCTCCAGTCAGCCTACAAGTGAAGTTCCTTTGCCTTCACCTTTCACACAGAGCTGATGCGGGTCCGGAAGAAGTTTTAACAATTGGAATATACTGAGCCTTTCAGGCGAGGCAAAATTAGCCCGCAATTTTCGAAGTGTTCATGTGGGTCCGGACGTCGTCCACATGTGTCAAAACCTAAGTGCGGGTTCTTCATCCGCACATACAAGTTTTGACAATTAGGTTATTCTGAGCTATTCACACGATGTGGGGCGAATTCATCCACATCTTTGGCTACTTTTTAAAGATTTTGCACGGAATTTTTTTAATTATTTGCCATAAATATCCTTAAAAACACCATATGGAGGTCCCTGTTCATCAATATGATGTACCCATAAAGCCGGGTTTTCCTAGGCGTAGAATTTCTGCACCGTGAAAATGCTGATTGGTTAAAAACCTGAAATTCAGGGTGTTTTTTTTTTTTTACCAATAAGCGTTTTCACGCAAATGCTGTAGAAACCTGCTCCTAGGAAAACCCGGCTTAAGCATTAAGCACTTGAATAGTTTTGGTGGTTCCCCGATACCTACAAGTATATTTTATTCTATATACAGTCTATCAACTGAAAGAAAAAAAATTTATATTTCAGAAGTAACTAATCTAAGGATGGGACTTCACTCTAAAAGTTTTATAAAAGTTATTTTATAAAACTTGAAAAAACAACCAATAAATTTATCGGTTGCATTTGCTCGAATCAGCTTATTGGTTGCATTTGTGTAAAAGAATTATTATAAAATTTTTATAGTGTAATCCAGGCTTAAAGTCCGGATTGCACTATAAAAGTTAGATAAAATTTCTTTTATAAAACTTGAAAAATCCAATAAATGAAGCTCATAGGTTACATTTGAGCAAATGCAACCGATAATCTTATTGGTTGAATTTCTCAAATTTTATAAAAGAATTATAAAATTTTTATAGTGTAATCTCGGCCTAAGACAGAATTGTGTTGTGAATATTTTTAAGCACAGACATTTTGAAAGTCTCCACCCCCTCCCCTTTATTTCTACTTCCAAAGTCTCGGACATCTCCTTAATTATTTTGTTTTTGGAACATCAAATGTTTTTGGATTGGATTTTTCGAACATTGGATGTGTTTTTGGAATTTTTCTTTCATATTTTTCCGAAAAGACAAATTTTTTTTTCAAAATCTTTTGAAAATATTTTAAGATATTTTCTCCCATCGACAGCTTGTGAGGATCGGAATGAAAGCATCTTTAGACCCATATTCTATGGGGCTCTACATTAAAAAAATCAGCTGTATAACATTTGTTTAGAGCAAAGCAACGGTTGAGAACGGCTGCTCCTTTGCACACTCTCCAGGGGCTCCGCGGCTGCTTGAGGAAAATAAAAAAACTTATTCAAATTGAAGAATCTGTGGAATGAGCTTAACAAAGGTTGAGAAAGTAAACACGAAACCAAGCTTCCGCGTGTACTGCTGATATGCAAGATACTCTCGATGCTCTTCCTCAAAATTATCGTGCCTTTAAAGCAAATTGGTTGCTCCTGAGTGAAGAAGAAAAGAACTGTTAATGATTTAACAATACAGCGATGTTCTCATGAGCGGAAATTAAGGACAGACATAGATGAAAATGAATCTGGTCACGAAGCACTAGTTGCAAGTTTCAAACAGACGAATACCCAGAATCATCAGACAAGAGAAGTACAGTAAGTCTAACTGTTGTCATCAGAAAGGGGCATTGGATCAAGAGCTGCCGGAAATGGATTGCTGATGGTAAACCACCGAAACCCAGTTCAAGTTGTTCCACAAGATATCAGAGTAAGGATGGTGGTACCGCTGCTGCTGTCAGTATGACTCTCTTGGCTGTAGATGGAGATGTTTCCGCTGCAGAAGTGAATTGTGATTATTGGTATATAGATAACAGTGCATCTAAACATGTCACCAAGAGTAGTAATTTCTTCGTAGATTTAAATTTTTTGGTAAATTCAAATATCCGTATGGTATAACTGTGGCAAATGGAAAAGTACTACCAGCCGTTGGGGAAGGCACAATAAGAAAAATGCCCATGGTAAACAGTAGGAAACAATTTAAAACTTTGCTTGATACATCCCTGATATCAGCAAGAATCTGTTTTCAGTATTAGTAACGCAAGACAGAAACAAGAACAGTATTTGAATCAACATCAAGAAAATGTTATCTGAAAATTAATGGCGAAAGCAGTCCTTGGCGAATCACGAGATGTCAGTGGTGGTCTTTTCAGAGCTGAAATTAAAGTGTTGATACCAGAAACGCCAGTCAAAGTAAATATGGCGAGCAAGGATGATTCCCTTCTCCAGCTTTACCACGAAAGGTACAGACATCAAGATAGACAGCATGTGAAGTCATTAATGGGAAAAAGAATGCGATATCAAGTTCAACATTGATAAACAGTTGCCTTTATCTATGGCAAAGCTCATCGTTTGAAATTCGGCACTAGACAAAAAAGCCACAAAACCAGGAGAATTTATCTCTACAGTTATATGTAGACCATTTGATGTTATCATGTAGAAAGTATCGATACTTTGCTGTTTCCAAGGACCAGTATACCAAATTCCGCTAGGTTTTCTTCCTGAAACAGAAATCAGTGACTGCAAGTGCACTTGAAGACTTTTTAGCTCATGCTAAAAACTTAGGACATAAAGTTGAACTAGAGTATTGAGTGGCAATGGCAGAGAGTTCGTCAACCAAGCAGTCCAAAGAATTCTCAAGAAGAATGGAATTATTCACAAATTGACTGCACCGTATACTCCTGAACAAAATGGAAGTAGCGAACGAGAGAACAGAACCATCGTTGAGATGGCAAGTACTCCAACAAAGAAATGAGCTTCCCACTCTTTCATATGGGCTGAGTTTATCGAGACTTCAGATTATATTCTGAACAGGACTTGGAAATCTTGGAGCTATGGATGAAAAAGAAGCTTCGAATAAGGCATATGCGTATCATTGGGTCAGTCTGTTATGCTCATATCCCAACTGAAAAAGGGAAGAAAATGGATAAGAAAGCAACAAAGGGTTATCTTCTCGGATACGATGGAGATGAAAGGTATCACATCTATATCAAAGAAAGGCAGACAGTAGTTTGCTGCCGTGATGTGGTATTTTAAGAGCCCTTACAGATTGAAAACATAGTGACACTTCCAATTGAAAGAACTAACTGACCAAGAAATGAAGTTTCAAATGAGGGAAGATATACCCATGATGAAGAATCGAGGGGAAATAGCTGTAGCTCAGAAGATGAAAATGAGGAGGCTGAAATAAACATCAGACAGCTCAGAAACGAGTTGAAAAAGCCTGAAAGGTCTGAAGGCTACATTATGTTGGCAGATGTCATTTGATCATTTTTGTCGCACCACGGTAATTTTCTGCACACGAGGGCTAATTAGAATGGGACCTACAATTTATTGCCAATTCCAAACGGCGGTAACCCCTCGATGGGGGACTCCCTGCGGTAGTAATTTTTTCTGTAGTCATGTTGCTGTTTCTGTTGTACCCCTGTGTCAGGAAAGTTTTCTGGCAAGGACGAACCGGGTATCAAACTCGCGACACCTCTGCACATCCTTTGGTGCTTTAGGCGAGTTGGAAGATGTGTTTGTGACTGATGCAAGTGAACCAGAAACTTACCAATATGCAATCAATTGTACATTTTGGGTAAACGCCACAGAGTCTAAAATGGATTCTACAGCCATTTCCTAAAGGATCGAAAGCTATACCTTGTAAGTGGGTGTATCGTATGAAGAAGAATCCAGATGGTAGTATTGACAAGTATAAAGCGAGACTTGTTATGAAAGGATTCACGCAACGTCATAATATTGATTACAATCAAACCTTCAGTCCGGTAACCAAGTTAGGAACAATACACTCGATAATCAGTATTGTAGCAAGTGGAAAAAATTGCATTTGACTCAATTTGATGTCTCTACAGCATTTTTATATGGTGATCTAGAAGAAACCATCTATATGCAACAACCTGAAGGGGTTATAATGATGGGACAAGTAATGTGTGTAGACTCAAGCACAGTCTTTATGGTCTTAAGCAAGCTCCTCGCTGCTGGAACAAGTGTTTTGGAGATATTTTGTTCAAACTAGGATTCAAATCAAGTGAAGCTGATCCTTGTTCGTACATCAGAGATCATAACAGAAAATTACTCGTAGTTTTACGTGTTGATGATGGCCGCCTAGTCGCAGCAACTGATAGGCAAGAAGCTGAAGATTTCATCAAACACAGAGAGAGAGCTGAAAATGAAATGTAAAGTCGCCAGTAAACCAGCAACATACTTCTTAGGATTGGAAATTGAAAAGTTTTCCAATCGAAACATCAAAATTAGCCAACAAGCATATACAAAGAAAGTGCTGAAGAAATTTGGTACAGAAAATTGTAGACTAGTTCGTAAACCTATTTTGAAAGTGCCGTCAAAGGAAAATGGTCTCGAATCACAAGCAGATGAATCATTTCCTTACATACAAGTAGTTGGAGCTATCATGTAATTTATGGTCGGCACCAGACCTGACCTAGCATGGTGTTGGAATTTTATCACGCAAGCCGAATAATCCCTCAAAAAAATATTTGGCGAAAGCCAAACACACATTCTAAATTCCGCGAGTAAAGGCATCATCTACAGATATAATTACAATCCCAGTGTTAGAATGCTATAGTGATGCTGACGTTGAGGATGTGAAAAGACTGGCCTCTCAACTACAGGATCTTGTATGCTATCTAGAGCTTTCAAAACCCTCAAGAGGGAATCAACCGAGTCCCAGAAAGTTGTCTGACAAGCCTTCGAGAAAGCTGCCAAGTCGATGCTGTAGTGTGTAGGTGGAGCGTGGAAAAGTTGATATTTTGAGAAAGAAACCTTCACTGAACCTGAATATTGAGGGGTTTTAATCCACAGCTTTTTTTCTGAATAGTCCATTTACATTCAATATTCCTTCCAAATTTGAAAGTAACCATCATTCCCAACAGAATCTATGACGAACTGTCCATCGAATGAGTATTAGTTGGAATCTCGTTTAGTCGCAGAAGACGAAATAAGCCTAAATGGAGAGGCAACTGATCAAGTTTGTTCGATTTATAGGAGAATCTTGCATTGGCTGTTTTAAAAGCAGCAATGTCTCGAGACGTCTCTTTATGTTTTCAAATACCATACAGTACAAAAAAGATTGGCAATGCATCCGTTTTTGTAAGCAAAATCACCGTCACTTTTTGACAGTTTCCTTTTTATTCACTAGAAAATTATCACAAATTTGTTTCTTCGTCTTTTTTTATTTCCGTCATAGAATATATAAAAACGCTCGACTAAACATTACACAATTCAATGATAATTATTTGCATTAATATATTTCGTAATTACATATATAAATATTTATTTATTTATCCCTTTTGACATATGCATTTTTCTCGTTTCAACTTTTAGCCGTGTTCTATGTCGTCTCATTCGCAGATGCTATTATTATTATTAGACTGATTTTTCATTAGACCTGGCAATTTCTTAAGGGAATTGATGCTAGAGATCAAGTGGTGTATATATTACGGGTGTGTCTGGTAAGCTCGATAACGTTTCATTTGGGCACCTTCAAACCCATTCTTAATTCCAAGAACAGCTGTTCAGAAACCTGCAAAGCTATCCATCATCTCGGCGCACACAAAGCTGTTTAGACGCACACCATTGTTGATAGTGCTACACAACTTTGTTTTGAACTTTAAGATTTAGGTTTCCTGCTTTTTCAATAACATCATTTTTGATTAATCATTAACGCTCCGTTATATTTTCTGATTTCCTTGTTTTTTGTCATACTTTGATAAACTCAAACGACTGTTTTCCAACAATAACGCTTCAGACAGTGAAGTCAGTATCATAAACAGTATACAATCTTTGTATCCCAAAGTGCTTGTGTAACTTCAAGAGAGAAAATCGAAATTAGACACCGGCGGTTTGCCCATTGTAATTTTAGTAAACTATCAAGGATGCCAAAGAATGGGGCCGTGCGAGATTTACCTCATATCCCATATTACAAATGCGTGTGAATCAAACAACGGACCACTATTCCTGGATGCAATTTCCCACGCGAGGGCTGCTCTCATTTTCATAGATCATCTTTGATAAGTCTTCACCACTGAATCGATGCATCCAGAGTTTTCCCAGACTCGAACTCAAAATCTTTCATCTTTAACTTTCGTCAGTTCAAATGTTACGGATCACACATTCAATAACGCAGTTGAAGAGCACTTGGGCCCTTAACCATCTGTCAAAGAAGACGGAAACCAACCTTTCAAACCTATCCATCATTTGAGTTTCTGTGGGGCTATTTATTATTTGGTAATCCAGAAAGCTATCCATTTGGGTAACTTTCAAAGCTATTAATCGTTCAACAACCTGTACAGCTATTCAGACATCTTTGAAGCTATAAATCATTTAGACACCTGGAAAGCTGTTGTGAGACACGAAAAGAGCAATTCATTATTTGGGCACCTGTGAAAAATCCCAATAACATGCGCAGCTATTCAAACACGTACAAAGCTTTTTATCATCTGCAAAGCTATCCATCATCATTCAGGGACCCGCTGAATTATTCCTCATCTGGGCACCACTCGGGAAGATGTTTGGACATCTTCCAGTGTGCCCAGGAAGATGACACCTAAAAAAACTATCCATCATTTTCCCACATTTGCCAAACTGTCTATCATTCAGACACCTTCGAAGCTATCCATCATTTAGATTTTGGTAACATATCCATTAATTGTGCATCTGGAAAGCTGTACATTATTTAGGAGCATGTAAAGCTACCCATCATTTGGGCATTTGGCGAAGCTATCCGTCATTCCAGCAAACCTATACAGCTGTTTGTTTTGGTACCTGTAAAGCTGTCCATTATTCAGGGACCTGCTAAACTGTTCATCTAGGCATCCACAAAGCTGTTTGGGCATCTAAAAAAAAGCTATTCATTTAAATTTTGCAAATATATCCATCAGTTGGACATATGCAAAGCTATTCATCATTTCAACAACCTGTGCAGTTGTTCTCAGACACCTAACAGAGCTAACTGTCCATCATTCGGACACCTGCGTAGCTGTTTGGAAACAAAACAAAAAAAAAAAACCACTAACTCACAAAAGTTTCAAAGCTCTACATCAGCGGTTCTCAACCTTTTTTTGACTCGCGGAGCCCTGTTTGACTCGAGGAGCCCTTTTTTGTACATAATTTTTACGGCAGAACCTCTGTGTAGGCCTCTTTTATTTATTTATCTATCAAATCTACTGATTTATATTATTTTATTTTTCTCGAGTCGCTGTAGAGTCCCTGGGAGGTGCACGCGGAGCACCGGTTGAGAACTCCTGCTTTACATCATTCGGACACTTTGAAGTAATCCACCGATTTGGGCATCTACAAAGCTGCTCACTTTCATTGCAGCATTCTCAAAACTATCCATCATTCGAGCACCTGTAAAAGCTGGTTTTGGCGCAGCTATCCGTCATTTGACAAAGACTGGTTTTAATATCTTTTCTCCCGTCTGTTCATGTATCAAGTTAGTTCAAGCATTACTAGACACACCCTAATACTCGCTTAATATGTGAATAGATGACGTCTCCTTAAAAAAATTACACGATAAAACAGGTTCAAAACACAAAACGACAAAAGAAAAATGCAAGGTCTAAAAACTAAAAATGCCAAAAAAGCTCTTCGAACAAACAGGAATGTTCTTCCGTCTTGAATATCGATTTTTACACACAGCCAGCGTCAATCCAAAAAACAATAAAACGGATGGCTAAAAATTTTTACTCAACAACAAAACAAACAAAAGAAAAAAATATATTGCCATCTGCATAAAAATAAACATCTCATTATGTATAAAACTATATATTTAGATTTCATAATAAACAAATCAAAGAAACAAAACAAGGGGGGAAAAAATACACGTTTTTGGCGCTGTATTTTCGGTGAAATTATGGCATTTGGTGGCATCAAAAACTGCATGTATTGCTTTGGAGTTTTTTGGACTAGATCTTTAAAGCGAAAATATCATAAGAATGGCAATTCAGATGTAGAATCAGGGAAATGATACCGTGTGTCCTAAAATTGTGCGCACAATGTTGCAGTTTGATGCTCGTCCCTTTAAAGTCAATTTTTTTTTTTTTGCGATTCTTCTAATGAATTGCGAACAGGCAGTTGCTTCGGGCTATGGCCAATGATGTCCCTGATGCCGATTTATCCACTTTCTGACAAGATTTTGCTTGACTGAACAGTGACTTTGTGGCCCTGGCATAAATTGCGGCGTTGCACCGGGTAAAAAAAAAACCATGCTAAACACCTTTCAACTTTAATAAGACAGTGGAACGGCTACGCATAGGCGGAGATAGACTTGGAAGTCTGGGGGGCACAATGATGATGATGTCAATTCATATATACATTTATACATTAGATCAGTTGACTCCACCTTTGACGCTGCCCCCCCTCCCCGTATCTTCGCCCATGCTGCAACGGTGTGCCCAATGTGCAATGCTACTTACTTTTTTAAAACAGACAGTAAATGTTTCGTTGCAATACAGCCAAATGCAACAAGCCAGTGGGATACTGTGACATTGAGCAAAATTCAACATGCTAGTGAGAGCTTGCAATGTTGTGCCAAATGCGATAGGTTTGTTTGCCTAATTTTTAGCAGGTAAGTTTGAGACTATGACGTTGTGCCAAATGTAAAAAGTCTGCATTTTGTGGGACACCCCAAGGTGTCATCGTCAATATCGAGCACTGTGTGCAAGTTTTGACCTCTTTTGATAGCAAAGAGGTAACTATTTTTCTGATTTAAGAGACGGTGATTTCTCACTTTGGCATCCAAAGAAAGAATCTTTCAGCCCACTACGACTATCTTCCATACCCGACTAGAAAATATCCTCTACAGAATGTTTAAAACAACTGCAGCACTGCGCGCACAGGTTGATATCACTTCACTGAATCTCCGTCTGTGCCACCCCCTCCCCCCCAGTGAATAATGATGACTATGACACTTGTTTGGTCGGAGAAATGGAAAGTGATGCCCCTCTGGTGGTGATGGTAAAGCAAATCTTTTTCAACTGACTCCACTCAACAATTTGGCAGAGTGGATCCTTTCCCCTAGTTGGATACCCCCCCACCCCATGATAATGAGAACAATGTACAGTGAACTTTGGTTAACGAGCATTACAAGCAAAAATTTTGAGCTTTGTTTATTTTCACGTTATCACAAGTGAGCTGATGGTTTTTCGCCCACACACGTGTTATAGAATTGTGGGTAATATTTTCCCCTGCAGTCTCCGATAAGCGTGCCTCACTCGGAAAATGAACATACATGCGAGTGTGAATATTTACGATACAAAACTAGATGTAGCATTGTAGCCATGCGTACATGCGCTTGAAGTTTTTTTTATACAAATTTTGCTTGGAGAAAACTGTGAGCTGATTTGAATTATTTAACATGACTTTGAAGAGCTAGCTGATGAACAGGAACCACTACTTGTCGAAGAGATTGTGTGATTGGGGAAGACCATTGACTCGGGGTGCACGAGGATGGCATTCAAGAACTAGTGGTGAAAAATGTCTAGGAGTTGACGATAGATGAAGTGATGGATCTCTTTTGCATGCACCAGTAAGAGTTCATGGATGGTATCTCATCTGAGGAAGAGAGAAGTAAGGAGATGTCCCTTCTCACGTAAAATGAGGTTAGAGAGATGTGTAGAATGTGGGAATCTGTGCAAAACTCTGCAGAAAAGAATCGCCCAAATAAAGCTGTAGCAGTGTGCGAGCAATGAATCTGTCCAACGAACACTGCGATTTCCCAGAAATCCTAAAAAGGAGGCGAAAGCAAGTGTCATTGAATAAGGCTCTTTTTAAAAAGAGTTAAAAATAAGTTTGCAAAAACAACAAGTAGTCTGTAAATTGTCCTAAACCAGAGGTCTTCAACCTTTTTCAATCGCGAGCACTGCCTGTATCCATAATAAAAAGATGAGCACCCTGACGGCATGCTTGACGCACAAATGAATGCCTCGAATGCAAATTTATAAAAGGTTTTGTATAATTGGAACGTCGATCAAGTGCTTGGGAGCACTCTGGGTGATTCAGAGAGCCCATGGTGCTCACGAGCAACAGGTTGAAGGTGCCTGTCCTAAACGATAGTCCTCCTCTAGTTGTTTAAAGTAAGTTAATAGTCAATAATAATCCCATATTGTATGTTTATTTATGGCGTTATTTATATTATGCATATTTTATTGTATTATATATTACTATTATTGTGTTTAATTATTGATTGAATGCCGTTTTTATTAGTCATTTTTATGTGAATGATTAATTGTGGAACGGATTATCAGTTTCCATTATTTCCTATGGGGAAGTTTGATTCGAATAATGAGATATTCGGATAACGAGCACATTGGAGGAACGAATTAAGCTCGTTAACCAAAGTTCCACTGTAATTGGTACACTAGGTGGCCCTCCACAAGATCCCTGCTGAGGAGAATTCTTCTGTCACATTCAAAACTGACGTATCCTTTGCCACCATGCCAATGCAAGTGATATGTAGCCAATTATTTGAAAACCAAAATGGCCGCAGAGTTGAGCCAACAATAGTAACAGTGCGTCATAATCGCCAAGGCATCAGTTTCCATTTCCTTGCCAACGTTATAGTAATAGAAATCTTGCATAGAATGGCAATGGCAGCCATTTTCTCTTCTGACCTCACCCTCCCTTTAAAGAAAAATCCTTAGAATACAAGACTGGTTATTGCCGAATGCACAGTAAAATAGTTTACTCTTTCTGTCACCAACAAACATTCAGTACACCCACGTGACTGGCACCCACTGAGGCGTGGTGTGGACCTTCTCTAGGGCTTTTTCGAGCGTCCTTATGGTCTCCTCAATGTCGTTGTTGACAATGGTCAGGTCGAAGAAGTGACCGTAGGCCTGCCTCAGAAGCTCGCTCTCCTTGAATAGCCTTTCCAGACTGCCGTCGATCTGTAACGATATTAGATGGTTCAAGTATAGTATAGCAGACCACACTCTATGAAAAATCGCCAAAATTGGCGATATTTTGAAAAGAATTTGCATTGAATAGCCTTTGCCGTCGATCTGTAACGCAATTGAACGGTTTAGATATAGTATACAAGACCACTCTGTGTCTGCTAAAGTTGGTTTTTTGCTGTTTTTCAACTTTGAAGCGCGATTACAAGCCAGCCTTCCATTTGAAAAGGTGTCTTCACAGAGAGCAGGTGTTGAAGGTCTGCCTGCTCTTTGCAATCTTACGTAACATGAAAATTAAACTGCTTACCATTTTCATGTGGAAAAAAGATGGCAGCATCTGCAAGAACACGAAACAATCACAACTTTCACAACAAATGCGTTAGGGCCACGAATATTTACACATAACACCTTCCTACGTGTACCGATTCGTTAGAAATTCCGCAGAGGAATGCATACGAGGTACGGTTAAGTAGAACACTCGGTAAAAAATGGCGGAAACTGGCGAAATTTTGCAAATTTATCTGAAAAATTCCTTGAATGTACTTTCCAGACTTCAGTTAATCTGTAATAAACGGTTAAAGTACAGCATAGCGGACCACTTTTGTGCGAAGTCACCAAAATTGGCGATATTTCGAAAAATTTCTTTGAACAACCTTTCCAAATTGCTGCTGGTCTGTAATTTAATATGTCCGCAACGAAGGTTCAAGTATTATAATATAGCGCACCATTCGTTGGAAAAATCGCCAAACTTAGCGATATTTTGAAAGAAGAATCTAAAACAATTATTTGAACAGCCTTTCCAGACCGCCGTCTGAAACGTAATTGGACTGCACAACCACTTGGTGAAAAATCACCGAAATTGGCGATATCGTAAAAAATATTTCCTTGAATAGTCTTTCCAGGCTGCGAAATCTCTAACGCGATTGAATGGTCAAAATTTAACATAGCAGACCACTCGATAAAAAAATCACCAAAATTAGCGATATTTTGAAGAAGAAAAATTACTCACGTCTTGCATATTCCCTAACGAAGGCGCTGCTATGAACACAACGTAAGGCGTATATTCCGACGTCCTGAGTATCTTGAGAGCCTGAGGAAAAAAAATAAGCCAAGTTATCACGAAAAAGCGCCAACTTATATGGAGACTAGTTAACAGGTGAGACGCGAAAAACGCAACTAACCTGGGGCTCGACGTCGAGTATGGCCATCTTGCCTTCGGCGTGTAGTTTGCATATCGTCTCGAGTTTGGTGCCGTACATCGCCTCCTCGTGAGTGCCGTACTCCAGGTAGTCGTTGGCGGCGATGTCCGACATCATCTCGTTGTGAGAGACGAAGTAATAGTTCTTGCCGTTTTCTTCGCCTTTCCTCGCCGGCCTCGTCGTATCTGCAGACATAGAGAAAAAATCGCCAACTAAGACATCCATCGAGATTTTTAAAAAAATGCTCACAACACACTACAAAATTACTAATCGGCTGTTTGGTATTCATTTGGCGATATTTCATAGCAGAACTGAACGTCTTTTATGTCTCATTTGGCGACTTTTAAATATATTGGCGTTAATTCGAGAACGCAATCGAGGTAATTTGGTTACTAATTGAAAAGTAACAAACTAATTAGCTTCCATTTAGCGACTGTTTGAAAATCCATTTGGCTACTTGGGATTCATTTTGGCGACTGTTCGATAATCCACTGAGTAATAAGCATTCATTTGACGACTGTTTGAAAACTCGCTGACGAATAAGCGTTTTCTTGGAGACTGAAAACCCATTGATGTTTTCTTTTGATATTCATTTGGCGACTGTCTGAAAACTAATTGGCTATTACAATAATCCATCAAGTTGATAATTTTCAGATACGAACTCTTAACTTGGCACCTTTTTAGAAAATCTAATGAATTTTTTTCCCCGAAATTGTTTGACGACTTTTTAAAAGTCAAATTACCCCTCGGCATAAGTTGGTGATGTATAGAAATCCACCTGATGACTTGGCGTTCATAAGTTTCTCTCCACGAGAAATCTTTACAGAAATTTTTTCTTTTTTTGGCGACTGAATTCACCTCACCAGTTTCATTTTTGGCGATTTAGCAGCTAGTTATTCAAACTCAGTACTTACGTGGTATAGGGTAAGCATATTTCTCGGGGTTATGACTGATCAAGGTGTTCTTTATGTGCCTCCTACCGACTCCGTGAGCACCTTACGAGAAGAAAAAAAAAAGAAACAAAGGTTAGTTTATATATTGAAGTTTCGAGACGAGCACCAGCATTTTGAGCACTCATTCGGTAAGACGCCGATTACCGAGCAGGACGAGAGTCTTCCTCCTGAAAGCCGGGAGCCGGACGACTTCCTCGTAGGTGACGACGTCCAGGGGATCGAAGACGGCGTTGTGCTTGGCGAGATATTTGTCCCGAAAGTGCTTCTTTTTCCGCGAGAATATCGAACAGTGCACTGCAAAGAAAACAGGACCATATCAATTTTTTTCCCCCCAATTACTGACGAAAGAGTAAAAATTCGATTTTCAACTGCACCGACTGACCTTGGTCGTTCTTGGTATTTTCCATCGCCAAGCAGGCCGTCCTCCATTCCTGGAGCTCTGGGGACGGCACCAGCCCGGCCGTGCCGTCGGAGCCCTCCCTCCTCGCCTGCCACCAGTTGTGGTCGTCCTTGCTGATGATCTGCAGGATGTCGCCGGTCTTGAAGGCCACGCCGGCCTGGGCGCAGGGGATCAGCTCGTCCTCTTCGGGCTTGTAGTCGAACTGAGCCCTAACATATATCTGGTCAAAGAGAAAAAGAAACCATCATCAATACGTAACTCTTATTCTTTGGTGCTCCGCCTGGAGACGTCACATAGCCAAGTTTTGGAATCAAAGGAAGAGACAGCTCTTGATTAGCCAATGAGGGCCGAGAATTTGATTTCCTATTGACTGTGTATTCAGGAATTCGTGGCGCTTAGAGCCTCCGTTACCAAAAATACTGCGCCAAATCGCAGCAACGATTTAGTGAATGAATATGGTTTGGCTTAAAGTTATTTATCAATTGCAGGTTGACGATTTTGGCGACTTTTTCAAAATGATCGCTAAATATTCGATATTCATTGTAATGTATATAATATAAGTTGGCAAAAATTATCAACATATCAAAACACCTGTCAAAAGCACCCGGGTCACCAAAAAGCCAAATGATAGCCAAATTTAGCGTGAACCCAATACTTCATTTTAACGCAATTTTGAATTCGCCAAACGAAGAGTGTATTTGACAACGTCACGAAAGTTCGAATATATTCACCAATATCACCAAACAGCGGGTTACTGTAGCGAAGCTGTGGGTTTCCACATCTAATCATGGCGAAATGTTGGGCGATCTAACGGAAGATCGAATTCGCCAAGTAACGAGTGTCGACTTTGATCTATATCGGCCAATCTCGTCACACAGTGAATTTATCGTCACCCCGCCAGACCATGTTGAAATTTGGCGAAAAAATATCAAATTCACCAAATAACGAGTGTCCATTCACTAACGTCGCCAAACAGAGGGTTTATTTGGTGCGAATAAGGATTTCCTCTGTCGATCGCCATCACCACCGAATCGTGACGAAATTATTTCGTTCGACAAGTAAATAAATGATCAAATTCATCAAATTTCGAATGTCACCAAAGTACAAATGTTTTCTCGCCAAATAGCTGTGGTCAATTTAGCATGGCTCGAGATTCTGCCATGGCGCCAAATCGACATTGTTTCATTTGGCGGGTAAATAAAATATCGAACTCGCCAAATAAGCTATATTTATAACGGATGTGTTCGCCAAACAGCGGGGGTTTCCTCTGTTGATCCCGATTGCGCTAAATCAAGACGAAACTGACCCCCTTTACGATCAGGGACGCAATATTGCGTCCAAATGTCAGTGGAATGACTTCAATCCAGCTGACTGTTTCTTCAACCTCTTTTTTTTCCTCATCGCGAAGCTTTATTGTAGCCCTGTGAAACAAAGTTGTGTGTTTCCTCCTTTCCCCGTTTTCCGCCTGTACGTCTAATGCAGATCATTCAAATTCATCACCAACAGCTTGTACGCCCGAAGGGGGTCAATTTATTTGGCTTGTTAATCTTTCATTTGTGGGGTTAGCTTTCGTTTTGCGACTTTTTGAAAACCCACTGGCTGCTTGGCGTTTAAACTGCGACTGAAAACTAAACTGGCGAATTCGCATTTATTTGACGACTCAGAAAACTGGAACGCCACTTAGCGTTCATGTGGCAACTTTTTCGAAAACCACTCAACTGGCGATGATTTTGCGAATGTTTGGAAATCTCTGGCTACTTGGTGTTCATGATTTAGAAATCCAACTGTCTAGTTAGGGTTCATGGGGGTGACTCTTTGAAAAATCAACTGGCTACTTGAGGTTCATATGATGACTTTTTAAAATTAATTGGCTGATTAGCTTTCATTTTTGTCGACTGTTTGCGAACCAGTTGGCTGATTACGGCTCATTTCGCGACTTTGGCTAATTAGCATTCACTTCACATTTGGCGACTGTTGAAAACCCGTCGGCTATTTGGCGTTCATTTAGTGACTGGAGACTCAACTAACTAGTTGGCATTCATTCGGTGACTGTTGTAAAACCGAACTGGCTGAATGGAATTCATCCCGGTGTTGAGTGCTCACTCGCCAATGTCGCCAAATAGCAGATCAATTTGGCTAATCTATTTTCCTATTTGGCTACAATTAATATTAAATAAAAACCGATAGCCACCACCCTTGCTTCTAACTCCATGTTTTTCAGTGATGGATATCGGCCAATTATATATATATCACCGTATTTTATTTATTTTTTCTCGCCAAAGCTGATCATATTTTTGGCTTTTGGCCAGATAACATCAAACTTTGCTCTCGGGAGATGAAGATAACGCTTATCCGCATCCGATCGTGATGGACGACGCGATATCGCGTGAATTGGGGGGAAATGTATGATAAGGATAATAAATATTCTTTCGGTGCTCATTATATGAATCATCAAGCAGCAGTCTGTCATATGTCATTTCACCCGCTGGTAAAGCGGGGGGGGGGGGATCTCTTCTTCTGGTAAATGGCGTTCGATAATCACCAAACGGGTGGCATTATTGGTTGTTTCACTTCTCTTTTTTATGACGTCATTTGTGTTCCTTTTAATATCAAACGACATTAGTCCGGTTTTTTCGTTGGAATGTCGCCAATCGGCGTTTTTGTTTTCTCCTCGCTCTCTCTCTCGTTATATTTAACGAATGTAACCAGAAGATAAACTAGAAATAAATTTTTGTGGCATCGATGGTCTTCATAACCCTGTATGCACCATTTATGCCGTCACTATTTTGTGCCGTTGAAGAGCGGACGACATTTGTCCTTGCAGCCAATCAGCTTCTAATTATTGAAATTTTGAGTATTATCCATAGTCTCTCTAAATAAATTTACCGACCTTTCAGATTGTTACTAATTGGCAGTTTTTTGCCATAATGGTGGCGATAATAAGCCAGAATTTCCGAATTTTTTTGAAATAAGAACACAACGGTTATCCATCGTAGTGAAATTAACACTTTCAGACGACAAAATGTTTCTTTCTGAGCAATTAGTTTTCCAAGCCTATTCTAGTCCTTGAAAGAAATTTCTTCCATGACGTCATTCATTTCAATTCCCTCCATCCTGGACGTCACTTAATTCAATTTACGATTACTCGCGTGACGTCACTCAATTCAATTCCATTCACGCCTCCTTACCAGACGTCATTCGGCTCAATTTACACCACCTTCCATGACGTCATTTAATTCAATCCACGCTTACTTCCACGACATCAAACCCACTTTGGTCACGCCATCCAATGCCCGTGACGTAATTCTATTTCATATCATGCCACCTTCTGGGAGCTTTACTTCAACCCTGCCCATTTCAGACGCTATTTTTGAGATACGCCCATTGAAGGAAATTCGAACGATCAATCCCTGACGCAGTTTAGAATTCTGGAGAAAAAAAAAAATCGAGATTCGGTGAAAGTATATTTTAACCCACTACTTGGCAGGATAATTGACATTTCATTTATTACAAAATTCAAATTCATTTGCTGTAAGGAAATAAAAAGTATCCACTTATCGCGGCGTATTTGGCGAAATAAAACGCAACGCATCAAAAGGTATGCAGCATCTCGATATCATCGCCAATCTTCACTCCTGCCCCACTAGAAATTAGTCCAAAAATCAAAATAAACGATCGTTCTAGCGATCCTGATGTCGCCAAGCTGGCATGAATTTGTTGCATTGGGGGGGGGGGGGTGAGAGATGAAAGGGCGGGAAAACCATTTATCCACCTCTGCCTGGAGAGCGAGCGACATACAGAGTTTGCAAGGCGTGTGAGCGACCAAAACAGTGACCAGAAAGTCTGCAAGGCACGAGGGCTGCCAGAAGGGTGCACTAGACTCTAGGCCCGTGATATAACAGTGTTGTCACAAGCGTTCGCATTTCTTACCGTAGTCATCGCTGAATCGGTATCATAATTTGTAGTCGCCGATAGTTCTGATAATCAAAATCGCGAAGATAACTGATCGTAATTATAGTGAACCAATGGTGGAGTTTTCTTTAGTGGCATCAGAGACAGATGAGTTAAGGCCAAAACACACTACACTGACGTGACGCGATTAGAGACGTTGTAAATTTTGATTCGTGGAAATTCTTTAGCGTGGAACTTATGTGACGTAGAATTAATTCCCACGTCACAGAATTTCCAGGAATCAAATTCCCAAAGTTTCTGACGTGACGCGATGCCATGTCACGTCAGTGTAGCGTCTTCCGGCCTTTAGATAAGAATGCCAATGACAACAATTAGACTGACAACACTCGCACACAGACTAGCAACACAAATGAAATTCAACTACAATTAATTAACGTAGCGTAGCAGCATATGTACTCTAAGCGCTCATGTTGCACAGACAAACAAACTGATAACTTTTTAGCCCCGTTTACATGGGAAATAAAATATCCCGCGGAGTTGCCTGTAACAGGGATTTTTGCTACAACCCGTTTACATGGCGTTTAGTTTATGTCAGTATTCGCCCCGCTCTTTCCAAAAGTCGTCATTGGTCACGTGGGTTGAACGGAAATGGTTAGCCCAAGATGGCTGACACAAAAGAGGTAACCAATCACCGAGCTTATATTGCTGGCGGGAGTATGACGTCAGCGGTCTCCGCCTTGGCAGTGCTGAGAACGGTGTCGCCAACATCATCCGTCGGAAGATCACGTGACTCGTTGAATATCAGCGCAATCTCCGTTATTCTGTAATGACATCAATCGAAAGATAATTCCAAAATCAATGAGAGGTAATTTCAGAATTAAGGAAAGATGATTCTAGAAATATAATTAATCTTCTCATTAAGGAAAGAGATAATTTCAGCATTGATGAAAGGTGATTCTAGAAATATAATTAATCTTCTCATTAAGGAAAGAGATAATTTCAGCATTGATGAAAGCAATAATTCCAGAATTAATGAAAAAAATAATGAAAGATAATTCCAGAATTAATGAAAAAAATAATGAAAGATAATTCCAGAATTAATGAAAAAAATAATGAAAGATAATTCCAGAATTAATGAGAGAGATAATTTCAGCATTGACGAAAGTGGCAATTCCAAAATCAATGAAAAAGCTAATTTCAGTATTAATGAAAGATAATTCCAGAATTAAGGAAAGTGATAATTCCAGAATTAAGGAAAGTGATAATTCCAGAACTAATGAAAGAGATAATTTCAGCATTGATGAAAAAGTGATAATTTCAAAATTAATGAAAAAGTGATAATTTCAAAATTAATGAAAAAGTGATAATTTCAAAATTAATGAAAGAAATGATTTAATCATTTTTCATCTTTAGATGAGTTTTCCTCTATCCCTTTTTTTAATCTTTAAAACGCAATATTTAGAGACCGGACTGACATTTTAATGGGGAAATTGCCAGCCGGGAACTTTGTTATTCCCCGAGTCACGTGATTTCCTTGCATTCGATGGTCCCTCCAGTAATGTAAGCTCGATGATAAGAATAGTTTTCCTGGAGAAAAAGTTTCTGGGAGAGGAGATCGGGTCTCTCCTCACCGTTTTCCGCCACAAAAAATGGGCTTCTTTTGAGAGATTTCCGTCCCATCTTTGTTTCCTTACGAAGAAAAAAGAGGGACAAATGGAAAACGGGAAAAAAAGGATGCAGGTAATGATCACCAAACCAACCCCAAATCTTACACATGTAAACGGCGCTTTTGGCGATTACAACAAGGAAACAAATGACTACTTGCGATAACTATTATTTCGGTAATGGCGATGAAAAAAATCCAATAATCATTTTGCAACAACGATAAGCAAACAGGCGACTATTTGGTGATAGCAACAAGCAAACTGATTACTTTTTTAGTAACAGCCACAAGGGAAGTGATAATTCTTCCGTTATATAGCGGTAAGGAAACTGATAACTCGTTGGAGTACCGACAAAACAAACCAGATTACTATTTGGTGATAGTATCGATTGATAATTTTTTAGTAACAGTTTTAAGGGTAGTGATAGTTATATATATATATATAATAGTGATAAGCAAAACATTTTGGTTACAAGGGGAAGGAAACCGATAACGCTTTGGTAACAGCGACAAGCAGATTTGCGATAACTACTATTTCGGTTATGGCGGCAAGCAAACCACTGACTTTTTGGCAACAACGACAAACAAACAGATAGCTATTTGGGTAATAGGGATAAATCAATTGATAACTCTGTGGATAAAGTGGTGACGCAGCAAAGTGAATAACACGAAACTACAATTTAGTACTAGCAATAAGGTAACGGCGATAAGCCAAAGCCTCCTAGTGAGTAGTATCTAGGAGGCTGTGGATAAGCCGAGCGATTTGAACGATAAGAAATGATAACTCTTCAGTTGACAGCTACAAGCAGACCAATAATTTAATACTATCTCCGATAACAGCGATGAGAAAAACTAGTGATGGAGATAAGTAAGCTGACGGATGTTTGATTAAGAGTGATAAGCGAACGTGACAATAACGCCACAAATTATTCTGCCAGAACAACATGGCGGTATTGGATCAATTAATCACGACACACGACAGAAAAAATTAGCATCTCGATGACTCACGAGTCCGAATCAACGACCGTCTCCATGACAACCAAGAATCAAACATTCCGTGACGAAAATGACAAACGAAATTGGTACCAATCATGAGATAAGCAAGCTATTAGCATAAGATTAGCATAAATTAAATGACGATTAGTCGGGAAAAAAAATCGGAAGACGGCACCAGCATGCAAGCAATAAACTTTTTACTTACAAGAACGGGAGGAGGGTTTATCCTGAAATACTGGCAGCACAAAAAGAGAAAAGACAAAGAAAGGTAAGCATAAAAATCTCTTATCGTAAATCATTAAAGACAATACAGATAAACATAGTGTCGGAACAAAAAAAAAAAAGAATTCACACTATAAAAAAATTGCTATTAACAACAGAAATCCTCATAATCATCCACTCTCGAAAGCTTCTAATTTCTGCCGCTAGAGGTCAAATTAACAGACTAGCTAGCTTTAATTAAAACAGATAATTCCCTCGTCTGCTGCCATCTGTCGTCACAATTCAAAACTACAGACTATATTCAAATGAAAATTACTCAACGTTAGGGAAAAAAGATAACAATTTTATTAGTATACAAAAACATATACATGTATATATCCATTTATGTAAAAATAAAATGATAACATAAAAGTCTTTACCAAATGCAAATGGACAAACATTAATTACTCCACAAAAAATTTGATCAATTTTGTTAATGAAATCGAATTCATCGGTTGACGGATATGTCAAATATACAAACACCCATCCATAAGCAAAGCGAGGATAATTGAAGGTAGAACTTATGCAAATGACCAGTTACGTCAATGGGTGTGGCGCATGCGCTCAACTTATTGAACTAGTCTCGGCATTGTATGAATGAGAGAAACTCCGCTTGAATATTTTCTTAAAGAATTTCAAAATACGATGGTGCAATTTGGGGCTGTTTTTCGTGTGGGTCCGGTAATTGTTATCAGGATTATTGGCATAAAACATTTGAAATCGAAAGGACAAGCCTAACAATGATGAACAACTAACTATCTATCGTTATTAGTAGGGCTAGGAATTTTATGCTCCAAAAACTTCTTAAAAATGCTCTATAAAAAATGCATTTATGCTCTTAAAAAAACTGCCAACATGCTCTATAAAACGAAAAATATGTCCTAAAAAAACTTTGCATTCCTATCTCAATTAGCATTAGTAAAATAATATGATAATGAGAAGTGTTGATGCAGTCTAAACTATTTTGAACCATTACTTATTGTACGAACAAAAATTTCTCGTTTTACTAACTCTAATCTCATCAAGCTAAAATTTCCCTTTTGAGCGTCCCCCCCGCCCCACTTTTATAAATTCAGGATTAACGTGCTGCCATCTAGTTTTCAAACCAATCAGCAACGACGTTCTATTTTTAGTTCATGAAAATCCTAGCCCTACGAGCTCTCGTCAGAGGCGGGAAATCGTCTTAAGCGGAATTGGAATAGCGAGGAAAAATTTACCGTTTATCCAAAATTATGAAATATGCAAAAAATACCTTAAAATTTTGAAAATATATGCTCTATCACGTAGAAATAGCGGAATATGCAAAAAAAAAGCAAAGACATAGAGATCCGAGCTTTAGTTATTAGTAATGTGACGGCCGAGGAATAAAAATGGCGATCGTCGAACTGAAAAAGCGTCTATAAACATTAGTGATGTCACGGATAAGGGGAAAAAAACTTCCCGTTCCCGTTCGTCCCATCACCGATAACAATAAAGTTTCTATCGGTATGAGTGATGAGTCAGACGCGGAACAAGTGTTCACATCGTTATCAGTGATAGGACGGTGCACATGGGGTTCTAGCGTTATCAGTGATGTGACGGACGGAACAACTGTCCATCATCGCTGTCAGTGGTGAGACGAACACAGAAGTGTCTATCGATATCAATGTTCGTCGTTATCAGTGATTGGACGGGGAAAAAGGGATTCTATCGTTAGCAGTGATGTGACGGACGGAACAACTGTCCATCGCTGTCAATGGTGAGACGAACAGTGAAGTGTCTATCGATATCAATGTTCGTCGTTATCAGTGATTGGACGGGGAAAAAGGGATTCTATCGTTAGCAGTGATGTGACGGACGGAACAACTGTCCATCGCTGTCAATGGTGAGACGAACAGTGAAGTGTCTATCGATATCAATGTTCATCGTTATCAGTGATTGGACGGGGAAAAAGGGATTCTATCGTTAGCAGTGATGTGACGGACGGAACAACTGTCCATCGCTGTCAATGGTGAGACGAACACAGAAGTGTCTATCGATATCAATGTTCGTCGTTATCAGTGATTGGACGGGGAAAAAGGGATTCTATCGTTAGCAGTGATGTGACGGACGGAACAACTGTCCATCGCTGTCAATGGTGAGACGAACAGTGAAGTGTCTATCGATATCAATGTTCGTCGTTATCAGTGATTGGACGGGGAAAAAGGGATTCTATCGTTAGCAGTGATGTGACGGACGGAACAACTGTCCATCGCTGTCAACGGTGAGACGAACAGTGAAGTGTCTATCGATATCAATGTTCGTCGTTATCAGTGATTGGACGGGGAAAAAGGGATTCTATCGTTAGCAGTGATGTGACGGACGGAACAACTGTCCATCGCTGTCAATGGTGAGACGAACAGTGAAGTGTCTATCGATATCAATGTTCGTCGTTATCAGTGATTGGACGGGGAAAAAGGGATTCTATCGTTAGCAGTGATGTGACGGACGGAACAACTGTCCATCGCTGTCAATGGTGAGACGAACAGTGAAGTGTCTATCGATATCAATGTTCGTCGTTATCAGTGATTGGACGGGGAAAAAGGGATTCTATCGTTAGCAGTGATGTGACGGACGGAACAACTGTCCATCGCTGTCAATGGTGAGACGAACAGAGAAGTATCTATCGATATCAGCGTTCATCGTTATCAGTGATTGGACGGGAAAAAGGGATTCTATCGTTAGCAGCGATGTGACGGACGGAACAATCGATATCAGTGATGGGACGCGCAAAAGAAGTTTTATCGTTATCAGTGATGTGACGAGCGTGGGAGGGGGGGGCTATCGTTATCAGTGATGTGACTAACGGAACAACTGCCCATCGCTGCCAATGATGAGACGAACATACATACATAACACCAAACATGGCCCCCGCTCTGTCCCTTGATGATGAGACGAACAGAGAAGTGCCTATCGATATCAGTGATTGGACGGGAAAAAGGGATTCTATCGTTAGCAGTGATGTGACGGACAGAACAACTGTCCATCGCTGTCAGCGGTGAGACGAACAGAAAAGTGTCTATCGATATCAGTGATGGGACGAGCAGGAGGGTGAATCTATAGTTATCAGTGATGAGATGGACGGAACAACTGTCCATCGCTGCCAATGATGAGACGAACGGAAGCGTGACTACATTACCAGTGATGGAAGTGCTGATTGTTATCGGTGACAAGACGAGAAAAATGTGGTGTCCATTATTATTTATTTATCATTGACGGACTAACAGTAAAAGTGTTCATTGGCAATGAGACGAACCTAAGAGCGTCCATAGTTATCTTAAAAAGTAAGTGTCCATCGCTTTAAGGCATGGGACACGCTGCATAATTGCTCTTTTCGGTTACATGTCACAAAAAATTGTGAATATTGAATGGGACAGACTGGGGGGGGGGGAGAGATATCATTCGTGGGACAAACCGCACGACAACCGACCAAACGAAATCATCGCGATTCCAAGCGAGGATTCTCTCTTCATTTTGAAACATGCAAAAAGAAACAAAGATAAGCAATGCGAATCATGCAGAAGATAAGCTATATAAACACATATATACGATAAAGATAAGCGGTATATGGTTGTCATTTTTCTTTAAAGAGCAGCTACAGGGAAGGAAGAGGAATGAGCAGCATCACGTTGGAGGAAAGGCCTCATGGATTCGGGCACCTCATTAAGGAACATGAACTTTACCTCGCAGGGCGGAGGAGCACTTCGGTAACTCGGCACTATCTTGAAGGTGACGCTCCCTCTCGCGTCCCTCTGCAACGATAACAAAGAAACAGACAGTCAAAACAAATCAACGTTAGTACTGTTTGTATCAAACAACCGTCCAATCGCACGCCTCCACTCACCAGCATCCTCTGTAAGCTCTCCACTGACTGGTTGGTGACGCTGACGCCGTTGATTTCGCGGATCTCGTCGCCAACGTGCAACGTAGCTGCAAAAGAGAAAAACAAAAGAACAATTATTTTCTGGACTAGATTCGAAACATAACGACGCCATGTCCGGAACCAAAAAAACGTTACAAACGTACCTTGCCTGTGGATCATGCCCCCGTGCATTATCCGGGCCACTATGCAGCGTCCTTCTTCATCCACTTTGAGGGTGATGCCCTGTAAAAGTATAAAAAAATATCAGATGCAAATACTAATGTTGAAAAAAAAGCCCCCAAAATAAAGCCAACTGTCCCCAATACGCAATTACTGGCTTCCAAACTGGAAGCTCAAGTCACCAAAAGAAACCAACTAGCTGCAATATGGAGCGTAATGGCTCCAAAATTCAAGAACTAGCATCTTCGGGCACCAAAAAAGAAGCCAGTAGGCCACAAAACCAGTGGATTGCTTCATCGCTGGTGTTTTAAGTCACAAAACGAAGCCAACTGACATGCAGAACAAACGGCTTTAAACTGAAATCTTGGGTAACAAAATAAAGTCAACCACCTACCATTTGTAGGCTCCAAAACTGGCACCTCAAGTCACCAGAGTAAGAAAGCTGGCTAAAACACAGCGAATGGTTCCAACAGTTCAAGTCACAAAAAAGAGCCAACTGTTTATGAATGAATATTCAATATCTCCGAAAAAGGCATTTTTAAGTCACCAAAAGAACGCCAACTTATTACGTATACACAGGTAGGGGCCTCTTAAATTGGCTGATCGAGATACAAAATGAAGCCAAATGGTTGCGATTTCACAACCAAATTGGCTACTTGAGTTACCGAATTAAGCCAACTAGCTGCACTTAGAAAGTTAATGGGTCCCAAAATGCCATCGTAAGTTACCAAAGAAAACCAGTTTGTTACGAATAAATAGCCCAATGGCTCCAAAACCAGCCGTTCAAGTCACCCAAGTTTCGCAAAGATATATTTACGAAGCGCATGTGTAGTTAAGAAGTAGTTCAAGTCACCCCCCCCCCCCCCCATCGAAAGAATATCAACTTGTTATAAATACACGGGTAGTGGCTCTGATTATTTGATCGAGATACACAATGACGCCAAACTGGCAGCGTGGGTCACCAAATGAAGCTAAATAGCTGCCATAGAAAGCGAATGGCTCCCAAACTGAGCTCAAGTCACAAAACAAAAACCAACTAGCTATCACATATACTCCCCACATCTCAAGTCACCGAAGAAAGCCAGCTTGTTACTCAGCAAATGGCTCCAAACCGACAGATCAAGTCACCTAATGAAGCCAACTGGTTACAATACGCAGAAAACTCCGAATTAGCTGCTAGAGTCACGACAATCAGCCTAGCAATTTGTTGACTGATCGAGTCACCAACCAGATCAAGTCGCCCAATGAAGAAAACTGGTTACAGAAAGCTCCGCATTAGCTATTCGAGTCGCCAAACGAAGCAGTTACGATACACAGCCAATGGCTCCTTAATCGACTGCTCAGGTTGCACAAAAGGGGGAGCCAAATTATTCGCAGAGAGTAATGCAGCAATCTCATTCGTTGCTATTACTTACCATTGGTTCGTCGGTGTTCTTCTGGAATTGTACGAGCCGGACCCTGGTGACGCTTGTGTCCATGTCCCTCTCGCCGTCCGCACACTGTTCCGAGTCCTGTCCGACGCCATTCAGGTAAGGCATGGTGGGTGGCGGCGGTGGCGTCACACGAACAGCCTCCTCGCCGTAGATCTCGTGGGCGACCACGTCATGCGTTTGAAGCAGTGCCTAAATAGCAAAATGAGAACAACGTTAGGGACAAAAGACATTTGGCTCCAATTTAGAACCAAAAAATAAAACTAAAAATATCATTAAAATCCTATTATAGCAAATGAAAACCGCCAAATGAAATCTCCCCGATTCTCACCAGTCAAAAGATCACCAAATTCGGTTTTGGAAGTCGCTACTTACGGCTTCTATTGCCTATCTCAATTTCTCATCAAAGAGGACCAAATATGACACAACGGTTGAAGCCAAATAATGAACAAACCACAGTTTGGAACCACTTTGGTTCCTGTCGTGATGGCTGAAGAAACCAAACGTTGTACAGTTTGTTAACGGTTGCATTTTTCAAATGATGGCTTCATAGGTGGTCACCAAAAGTAGCCAACAACGCCGGCTGTCACCGAAACAAGCCAAGTCAGAGCAAGTTCTTACTCGTAACGTCACAACCTTAAACCAATAGAATGACTTCTACTTACTACAACCTCTAGGAGAGTGCGGAGCCACTTCATTAATTGGTAACGTGCCGCGGGCCACTTAATTAAATGATCTGGAACAGCACCGCTGGCTGTTAAAAGGATATGTAAATGTGCCACGGGCCACTTGATTAAATGATCTGGAACAGCATAGTTGGTTAGTAAAGTGACATGCAAATGTGCCGCGGGTCGCTTAAATTATCTATAAATATGCTGCGGGTCGCTTAAGTGCTTTAGAAATGTGTCGCGGGTCACTTAAATGCTCTGGAACTGTGCCGCTGTGATCTGTGAATAAGCCGCGGGTCGCTTAAGCGATCTAGGAATGTGCCGCGGGTCGCTTAAGCGCTCTGGAACTGCGCCGAAGGTCACTTAAGTGATGTGAGACTGCACAGCGCGTCACTAAACAAATTTGGAATGTGCCACTTAATTCCTTTTTCAAAAATTGGGGTTGAGATCGCGGGCCACATCAGATGACTGCGAAGGCTACATCTGTTGGTCCGCGGGCCTTGGATGAGCATGTGATTTATTACGTCACGAAATCCCAGCGAATCACGCAGCGATTTTCCACTTGACCTCACACCTGTAACGAATAGAATGACGTCTGTTTATCACGTCACGAAATTCCAACCAATCACAGGCCATTTCCACTTGTGACGTCACAACCTGTAGCCAATTGAACGATGTCTGGTAATTACGCCACGAAATCCTAGCCAATCACGGAACCCTCAGCAATATTTCCGCCTAGTAAAGCGGTTATAAGCTGGTTTTTTCCGGAGATTCTGTTCCGGATTTAAATTCATTCCGAGACTCCCGGATGAATATTTTAAACGAGGGTGGGAGAAGGAAACATCGCTTTCCGATTGGTCAGATACGGAAGGGAGGATAATTAACTTCACCCGTCGACACTTTAATTAACTGGAATTGATTCCTTCCTATCGATTATTATTATCATAATTGAGAATCGATTATTACGTTTTTTCGGGGAGATAATTATCCGGGTAATTAAGGAGAAAATACTGGGACAAAAGTTACCGTTTTGGACGGATAGATGGCGCAACATAAAACTTCGGTCAATTTTTATTTTAAAGTTAGGAGGAGGGTCATTTTCGAGAGATTGGCTCGTTGCCCGCAAACGTCCGCTATTTTTTAGTTGTTTCCGGGATATAAAAAAACGGGAATGGTCTTTTATGGTTCCGGTTATTACGCCGTTTCCAGTTTTTTTCCTTTTTTGATCCGGTTCCAAAATAAAAATCCAATTTTTCCGTAATCGAGTCCCTATCTCTCAATTCAATGAAAAACTATCTATAACTTCCCCCCCCCCCTCCATCTTATCTTAGTTGGTGTCTGTTGTAGAAGGGCAGCAATATGAAAGAGAGTAGCGTCTTCCGTTTTGTAGAGGTGTCCATTGAAGCGGATTTTTCGCTTTTGCTGGCCATTGATATAAGATATTGGGAATGTTTTGCTCTCAGGAAATTGGCAATAGCGGAAGTTTTCTTTCAAGTCCCTCCCTTCTAAGCGGAAGGTAATAGAGCATATTCCGTTTTACCGAGGTGGATGACTGCATCCGTGGAGTTCATAACATGTGCAGTTTCGAGGGGATCTGAAAGTTTTACGGACAATTTGCATTACATTTTGCTTCTTGACGGTGGACGAGAAACTGAATATCAAGACTGGTGATAGGGATACATTTAAGTTTTCTATGGTTCACCTTCGTTGGATACGTTCCGCTCTATGGTGGTCGGCAGGTTGCGTTACCTGTAGGTGAGCCATTGTAGGATTAATTTATTATACAGGCGGTAGGACATATTTAGGGTTTCCGAGGTTGAGATTTGAAGGATACATTCCACTTTCCGTTGACGCAGTTTTCGGTGGTGGACGATTGTGAGGCTTCTGTGGTTGATATTCGTCGGATACATTCCAGTTTCCGTTGGCGCACAGTTTTCGGGTACGTTATACTTTACAGTGGTGGATGATTGCGAGCTTCTGTGGTTGACATTTATAGGATACATTCCAGTTTCCGTTGATGCAGTTTTCTGGTGTCACCGGACACCTCACAATATCTCAAAGAAAGAAACTTTCAGGATATTCTGGAATAAATTCAGTTTTCAGTCGGGGGACAATTGAAGGGTACATTTAGAAGTTTCGTGGTTGATTTTCGCAGAATATCAACCACGTTTCACTTTCAAGCGGTGTACGGTTTTAGGATACGTTCCCCTTTTCAAAGGTACACAATTGTGGAATAAATTTAGTCTTGTTTTGGGCAATGGTAGGATACATGTATGATTTCGGAGGTTGACCTTTGTTGGACACACTCCATTTCACGTAGATGGCTAGTTGTAGAACAAATTTAGATTTCCGGCAGTGAACAATAATAGGATACATGGGGGTTTCTCTGGTTGACTCACGTCGGGATTCGTAACACTTTTCTATAGCATGCAATTGTAGGATACTTACCTGTATTTGTCTGAAAGTTTCGGAAAATATTCTGCTTCCCGGAGGTTGTAGAATAAATTCAATTTTCCGGGCGGTGGACAATCGCAGGATACATTTAGAACTTTGGTGGTTGACCGCTTTGTCGGATACATCCCGATTCAAGCAGCGTCCAGTTATCAGATATACTCCGTTTCCCGGAAGAGGAAATTCACTTCTCGAAGATGCACGTACATATTTTCGGATACATCTCACTTCTCGGGTACATTCAGGGTTTCCGTGGCTGACTGTTGCAGGACGCATTCTTTCCCCCCGAGGTTGTTAGCTGTATGACAGAATAAATTCAGTTTTCTTGCGGTGGAAAATTGCGGGACTCATTCCACTTTCCGGAACTGGGAACTATGGGATACATTCCACATTGCGGAAGTGGGAAATTGTGGGATACATTCCATTTCCGATGGAGGAAAATGTGGGGATACATTCCACTTTCAGGTAGTAGAAAATTGTGGGACACATTCTACTTTTCAGTTGCTGGAAATTATAGGATACATTCCATTTCCGGTAGTGGTAAATTATGGGTTACATTCCCCATTCCGGAAGTGGGAAATTGTGGGATACATTCCATTTCCGATGGAGGAAAATTTGGGGATACATTCCACTTTCAGGTAGTAGAAAATTGTCGGACACGTTCTACTTTCCAATTGCTAGATATTGTGGGATACATTCCATTTCTGGTAGTGGGAAACTGTGGGATATATTCCATTCCTGGTGGTGGGAAACTGTGGGATACATTCCATTCCTGGTGGTGGGAAACTGTGGGATACATTCCATTCCTGGTGGTGGGAAATTGTGGGATATATTCCATTCCTGGTGGTGGGAAACTGTGGGATACATTCCATTCCTGGTGGTGGGAAACTGTGGGATATATTCCATTCCTGGCGGTGGGAAACTGTGGGATACATTCCATTTCTGGCGGTGGGAAACTGTGGGATACATTCCATTCCTGGCGGTGGGAAACTGTGGGATACATTCCATTTCTGGCGGTGGGAAACTGTGGGATACATTCCATTCCTGGCGGTGGGAAACTGTGGGATACATTCCATTCCTGGTAGTGGGATACATTCCATTCCTGGTAGTGGGATACATTCCATTCCTGGTAGTGGGATACATTCCATTCCTGGTAGTGGGAAACTGTGGGATACATTCCATTGCTGGTAGTGGGAAACTGTGGGATACATTCCATTTCTGGTAGTGGGAAACTGTGGGATACATTCCATTCCTGGTAGTGGGATACATTCCATTCCTGGTAGTGGGAAACTGTGGGATACATTCCATTCCTGGTAGTGGGATACATTCCATTCCTGGTAGTGGGAAACTGTGGGATACATTCCATTCCTGGTAGTGGGATACATTCCATTCCTGGTAGTGGGAAACTGTGGGATACATTCCATTCCTGGTAGTGGGATACATTCCATTCCTGGTAGTGGGAAACTGTGGGATACATTCCATTCCTGGTAGTGGGATACATTCCATTTCTGGTAGTGGGAAACTGTGGGATACATTCCATTCCTGGTAGTGGGATACATTCCATTCCTGGTAGTGGGAAACTGTGGGATACATTCCATTTCTGGTAGTGGGATACATTCCATTCCTGGTAGTGGGAAACTGTGGGATACATTCCATTTCTGGTAGTGGGATACATTCCATTTCTGGTAGTGGGATACATTTCATTCCTGGTAGTGGGAAACTGTGGGATACATTCCATTCCTGGTAGTGGGAAACTGTGGGATACATTCCATTCCTGGTAGTGGGAAACTGTGGGATACATTCCATTCCTGGTAGTGGGAAACTGTGGGATACATTCCATTCCTGGTAGTGGGAAACTGTGGGATACATTCCATTCCTGGTAGTGGGAAACTGTGGGATACATTCCATTCCTGGTAGTGGGAAACTGTGGGATACATTCCATTCCTGGTAGTGGGAAACTGGGATACATTCCATTTCCGATGGAGGAAAACATTACGGTTTCTGAGGGGTGGTCAGTTGTCGAATAAATTCAGCTTTTGGGTGTGAACGTTTGTGGGATACATTGTTTCCGGATGATTTGCAATTATGAGTTAAAAATCCAGTTTCTGGTGACGGAAGTTTTTACGTAGGCTTCGAACGGCGTACATTTGTAGCATGCTACTACTACTATACGACGTCCATATTCCGCTGCGGAACTTCTAACGAATCGGTACGTGTTGGAATGTGCGTGTCCGTGCTGTGAACCTAATGTGAAGCTTGTTTTCTGTCCAATGTTTGTAATAGTGCTGTCATCTGCTACCTATTTTTCGAACTGTGAGTGAAGTGCCATGATTGTGAAGATGGGTTACCGCTTGGGTTTAATTCTCAGGGGCTTCGTACAAATCCACTTATAGGCCAAGGATTCTTGACCTATGGGTCACGACCGAAACTTGATTCGCAGGGTTTTCCGAGGAGCGCCGTACGAATCCCTTTACAGTCGGGGGTCCTTGCGGTACGGGCCTCTTACAAAAATTTGATTCGCAGGGCTTCCGAGATGGGTCGGGATAATCCACCTACAGCCAGGGATTTCTGGGCTATAGGCCAAGCGGCCCTAAATTGATTCGCAGGGGCTTCCGAGACGGGTCGTGAAAATCCACTTATATGCTGTTTCCCCCTGTATAATAAAAGTATGCGTTTAAAACCCCTTGATTAACGGTCACTCCTCTTTTACGAACAAATTTTTTTGTCCCACCGGTGTCCGCAAAAGAGAGGTTTTTCTGTATTTTATTAATGCTATCACTACAAGAATTAAAGCGAATATAATTCCGCTTTGTAGAGGTGGACAGTTTTGAGAAGCTCCCAATTATTTGAAAAACAAAAATGAATAAATCTGAGACCTCCACAAAGCGGAATGGTTTATGAAATTCTTTCGATAAAATAAACCTCTGAATTGCGAAATGCTCGTTGGAAAAAATCTACCGAAATTGAAATGACTAAAAAAAACCACACCCCTGTATAGCAGATTATCTGTTAAAATAAGATTTCCCACTCCAAAGCGTAAAACTATAAAAATCCACTGTAGGGAGCGAACAGTAAAACCTCTCTTTTGCGGATCCCGGGGCGACGACAACAAAATTCGCCCGTGAAAGAGGGGTGACCGTTAATCAGGGGTTTGAAATGCATATTTTTATTATAAAAGGGAACATATAAGGGAAAGATGGCTGACCGCATCTCTGAGGGGGGTGTCCGTAACGAGGGGTTTCACTGTATTTGAATTGATTCCGTTCTATGGGGGTTTTCTGAGTAATATTTTGAGGAACTGTTTTTTACGTAACAGATATTAAGGACTTGGAATAATTTTCTGTTATATAGAGGTAATCATTAAAAATATCCTAATTGTAATCCTAATTGAGACGAATTGTTTGAGGTGAAATTCCGCTATTCGGAGGCAAACATTTTAGCTATTCCGCTCTGTATCACAGATAAACTCAACGAATATTCCGTTATACCGAGGAAGATAGGTCAACGAAATTTCTCGCTTTCCGGAGCCGGAGGTATAAAGAGGAATACAGTGAAAAACCCTGGTTAACGGACACCCCCCCCGCCCCCCAGATGCGTTCACATCTCTTTTACGGACAAATAATAATTTCCCCATGTATAATGAAAAATGAAAGCATGCATTTCAAACCCGATTAACGGTCACCCCACTTTTACGGACAAATTTTTTTTGTCCCGTCAGTGTCCGCAAAAGCGAGGTTTCACTGTATTGTAAAACTTTCAGCAACCACCCGAATTTAAACCTTTTCATGAAAACGAAAAAGGGTACAGTAACCCCGTTTGCGGACACCGGCGGGACAAAAAAATTCCCCCGTAAAAGAGAGGTGACCGTTAATCAGGGGTTCGAAGAGCATACTTTTATTATACATGGGGAAAGCTTTATTTGATCGTAAATGAGAGGATGACAGTTAAGTGTGGTTTTACTGTATTATTAAGCCGTTAGAAGGGGTAAAACCGTTAACAAGGGGTTTACTGTAGTATCAAAACGTCGTTATGTAGAGGTAAGAAAGAAAACCGAATCTGTAGGGACGGAGAAACGGAAAATGCTTATGTCTACAATACATTCGTTACAATAGCTACATGCGGTAAAACCCCTCTTAACGGACACCTCTGAGATGCGATGACCCCAATTTTACGGACAAATAATCATTTCCCCTTGTATAATAAAAGTATGCACTTCGAACCTCTGATTAACGATCACCCCTCTTTTACGGATGAATTTTTTTGTTCCGCCGGTGTCCGCGAAAGAGAGGTTTTACTATACAATAACCCATCTTTACCCTGCGAAGCGGAAACCTCTCGATAACGGACATCAACAAAAAATTATCTTTCCATCGGAGTACATCGCGATAAGTATTAATCACAGTTATCAAACCTTGACGTCACTGTTTACTAGTCAGCCCGTCTATAACAGGACACTACCTCTTATAACAGATTCCATAAAAATTTATATAATCGTTCTTACCTCCGACATGAAAGAATCCTTACAACCAACACAAGGCACGAGAAATTCAAAACAAGCGACGACCCACAACAAGTAAGACGAAAAACCCCTTCATAACAGACAGCGGCCTCCGTACAAGAGACAGACAGAGAGCTCCCGGCTGAAACCACCGCCGCCGACGACAACAACAACACGACTGAACTAGAACGGAATAACAAGAAAAACCCACACACTACGGCGGCGATCACCATCATCAGCCAGACGTTGCGCGTTATACGGGGGTTCCGTTGCGTGAGAGAAACAGACAGCCAGAGAGCATCAAATTCGACTGCAATGGGGAAAGAGAGAGAGAGAGAGAGAGAGAGAGCGGCTCTCTCTCTCTTCTCTGCTATACAAGAGCAAAGAGAACTGACTCTGGACTACGTGGGAGGATGATGGTGTCTGTTGTGGAGGGGTAAAGACGGGAAGAAACTTGTCACGATGCCAAGAACCGATTCTCCAACGGGAGCTAAAGGGTTTTTTTGCTGTTATTTGCTTTTTTTTTGCCGAAAGGTGGCGGCGGCATTGAATTTCAAGGACGTTCGCATTTACCCCCGCATTACGCATTTTCTTTTATTTCATTCTCCTCACTTCAAAGAGAGTATCTTTTTACTCGTCTATTTATTCAAATGCGGAAACTCTTTCGAGCGATGATGTTGAATTTTGAATATTTCCACGATCACGGATACCCCTTTAAAGCGGACATTTATCAAACGCTGGACGCTTTGAAGAGGTTCACGTATAAAAACAGATAAAATTCCTTTTTGACGTGTATTCATTTGATTAACGGATCAATTTTTTGCTTCCACTCAAATGACCTCAGCATAGCGGTCACGTCACACTCGATGGACAATAAAACCTCTTTGAACGGTCAACCCTCTTCTACGGAAAAAATAATGATTTATCTTGAAGAATAAAAGTATGCATTTCAAACACGATAAAGAGGTGTTTTACTGTATTACGAAACCTCTCGAGAACGGTCGCGGCATCAAATAACGGTCATGAGAACATTACACCTCTCTATAACGGCTATGCACACGCGAAAAATTATATTCAAATACAGTAAACGTCCATAAAAAAGGAATGACCGTTAATCCGAGGTTTGAAATGCATGCTTTTATTATACAAGGAGGAATTATTATTTGGCCGCAAAAGAGGGGTTTCGCTGTATTATATTCTTCTTGGTAATGATATCATTTCCTCTATAAAGCGATTACCTCCGTAAAACGGGGTATCTCAGTGAAACTTGCAAAGTTTTTGTATGGGTCCGGGCATTATCGCATATTATAAATACGGAAGAACTCTGCATAACGGTCACAACTGAAAGCCAATCGTTTTCCAGACTTCTATAGCGAAACCTCTCCACAACGGACAACTTACGAACAAACCAATTATTTTGTTCCATTCGTGACTTGTGTAATGGAGTATTCACTTGATTAATGGATTAAATTTTTATTTCGCGACCCCGACAAAGCGGTCACGTCAAACTCGATGATCACAGGAATACTATAGCGGAACCTCTCGAGAACGGCAGTCTAATGTCAACAGTATCTTCGACATCAAATAACGGCCTTTAGTTTGTCTCACGAGAGCCTCACACAGTGTTCTACCTCAGTATAACGGCCATACACATGCCAAAAACTACATCCAGCAATTATATTTTTAATAACGGCATCTTTTCCTCTACAAAGCGGTTACCTCCATAAAACGGATATATATCTACTCAATGATACTTGTGAAGTTTTTGTACAACTTCGGAAATTGTATATTGAAAATACGGGAAGAACTCTGCATAACGGTCACAAGTGCAAGCCAATAACCTCCAGACTGCTATAGCGAAACCTCTCCATAACGGACAACTTACAAAAACAAACCAATTATTTTCTTTTAAAAGTGAATTTACTTGTGCAATGGTACGTTCAAATGATTAATAGATCGCATATTTATTTAATGACCTCGGTATAGTGGTCACGTCACCCGCGAATACTGTAGCGGAACCTCTCGAGAACGGCCGTCTGATCCCAGCAATACCGTCGACATCAAATAACGGTCACGAGAGCTTCACACTGCGTTCCGTCTCCGTATAACGGCTGTACAGATACACGCCAAAAGTTTTATATATCCTGCGATTATATTCTTCCGCATTTCCTTCATAAGTCGGTAACCTCCATAAAACGGATATGCACTGCAATCTCCCACAGCGGACGCTCCTGTTAACGGAACCCTTTCAAAAACATCAACGTATTTCAACACTTATTAACAGACACGCCCCGTGTTAGCGGATTTCTCTCCCCCCCCCCCACGCCAAGGGTGTCCGTTATCGAGAGGTCCCAATGTATGCCTCCTCAATGAAATTTATAGAGCTTTTATACAGCTTCGAAATCGCATATTAGAAACACAGAAAGAGCTGTGCATATCGGTCACAACTGAAAGCCAGTGGGATCCAGACTTCTATAGCGAAACCTCTCCATAACGGACATACAACCGATCATCTTGTTTGAAACGTGAATTTACTGGTTTTGCGGAAAAATTGAAGCCTCTCTCAAGGCAGAGTGAAAATAAGAAAAATAAATAAAAACTGATATTTGTCCGTTTTGAGCGGGTAATCCGCTCAAGACGGCTTACCCTGAAATGCGGCTTCGACAGAATGAGTTTAAGTTCCTCGACTCCCGGGAGCAGTTCATCAGACCAGTTCTCCAGATCTTCCACAACCTGCAAAAACATAAGGAAATAGAGGAAATCAATCGACGGTGGCTCCACCTGTCGCACTAGAGACAAACGATAAACCCCTCTGTAGCGGACGGCCATGTATTTATTCATTAATTCGGTAGGGGCCGGGCCGTTCAAGTATCACGTCACTTAGTTCGTTTTTACAAAATTACGTTTGAGGTGGCGGGCTACATCAGATAACCCCCCCGAGAGCCACATTTGGCCCGCGGGCCATGGGTTTAGCATATTGGCACAATTCCCGAGCATTTAAGCGGCCCGTATATTTTCAGAGCACTCAAATGGGCCCGTGGCACATTCACGGGTCACTTAAGTGAACCGCGGCACAGTGCAACCGGTTCGTGGCCCATTTAGAGATCCTTAAGTGACACGCAACAGAGCCCCTAAGCCCCCCCCTCCCCCGGTGCAGCTCTAAGTCGTTCAAGTTACCCGCGGCACATTCCCAGATTACTAAAGTGATCCCCGGCATGTTCCCAGATTATTTAACTTATCCGAGGCATAATTATGGATCAAATGACTGATGCGTGACACAGTTCCAGAGAGCTTAAGGGGCCCACGACACATTTCTACTTAAGGGGCTCGCGAACACTTCCAGAGCACTTAAGGGACCCGTGAACATTTCCAGAGCCCTTAAGGGGCCCGCGACACATTTCCGGAGCGCTTAGGGGTCCAGGACACATTTGCACTTGAGGGGCTCCGAACATTTCCAGAGTGCTTAGGGGTCTAGGACACATTTCCACTTGAGGGGCTCCAAATATTTCCAGAGCGCTAAAGGGGCCCGCGAACACTTCCAGAGCACTTAAGGGACCCGTGAACACTTCCAGAGCCCTTAAGGGGCCCGCGACACATTTCCAGAGCGCTTAGGGGGTCCAGGACACATTTGCACTTAAGGGGCTCCGAACATTTCCAGAGTGCTTAGGGGTCCAGGACACATTTGCACTTGAGGGGCTCCGAACATTTCCAGAGCGCTAAAGGGCCCCGTGACACATTTCCAGAGCGCTAAAGGGGCCTATGAACATTTCCAGCAAGCTTAAGGGGTCCGCGAACATTTCCAGATTGTTTAAGGGCCCACGACACATTTCCAGAGAACTTATAGGGCCCACGACACATTTCCAGAGAACTTATAGGGCCCACGACACATGTCCAGATCGCTTCAGATGCACATTTCCACGGACCCGCGAACATTGCCAGAGCGCTTAGGGGTCCAGGACACATTTCCACTTGAGGGGCTCCCGAACATTTCCAGAGCGCTCAAGGGGCCCGCGACACGATATTTTCAGAGCGCTTAAGATGCCCGCGAACACTTCCAGAGCGCTTAAGGGGCCCGTGACACATTTCCAGAGCACTTAAGGGGCCTGTGAACATTTCCAGCAAGCTTAAGGGGCCCGCGAACATTTCCAGATTGCTTAAGGGCCCGCGACACATTTCCAGAGAACTTATAGGGCCCCACGACACATGTCCAGATCGCTTCAGATGCACATTTCCACTTAAGGGGCTCGCGACCACTTCCAGAGCGATTAAGGGGCCCGCGACACATTTCCAGCAAGCCACATTTCCAGCAAGCCACCACGCTTAAGGGGGCCCGCTAACAATTCCAGAGCACTCAAGCGGCCCGCGACACATTTCCACGCTTAGGAGATCACCAAAGTGGATCAATAGAGGATCAACGGGGGGAACGTGTGCCCACAAACTAGTGAAGGGCTTTTTCTCGTTTACGGCACACTCAGTAAAGGTGCCATAAAGAATTATTATTTTTGTAAAGGGTGGGGTCGATGAGGCAAGCATCATCCAACCCCCCCCCCCGTCATGAAAAGCCCGCAAACCCGAACCCCCCCAATCGATGCTGACGTAATAACTTGAAAGGTATGGATGCTCGAGTCTAGAACATGAAGTTTCGTCGGCGAACCACAGATGGCAGCACGAGGCACGCTTTGCACGTGAAACTCGTTTACGTTTCTTTTTGTATTCAATGTCTGTACGTACTGTGCATGAAGTAGGGTTACCTCGACGGCCTCCTTTTTGACGTCATTTCAAGCGTACTCCTACGTTTCGGAAAAGCCATTCGTCCTCCTGTCCTCCTTTTCCAGGCTTCCGAGATTATTAGTTAGTTTTTTTTTTTGGGTGGTGGAATTTTGTTTTTTCAAACATACATCCAGGCTGACCATATTACCCAGAAATAAATACGGGACATCGCTGATTATCGCCAAGAATGACGCCAGAAAGTGAACAAAGTTGCCAAATATTGCCGAAATTACGGATAAATGGCGGGAAATGAAGCATTACAGCAAATTGCAGTTGGGTTAAATGAATTCCTTACAGTTGTAATTATCATAATATAATTTATGAGGTGAAAAATAATTTAAATTATTGAACTTAAAAAAGTGGTTGGTAAATATGCGTAATAGCCGGTGATTATGCATAACAATAGGATGTATCAAATTTCCTTAACATATACAGCGGTTGAGGGAAATTATTGCGGGGTGGGGGGGAGGTTTCTCTTTTTTTTCTTCTTCCTTTTTGAAGAAAAAGTGGCGCCATCTGTTGTGAAAATTGGAGAGGAATTACTTCAAAGGTGCGCGCGGTCGTCCTTTCTCAATTTTCGGATCTCGTAACCCTAGACCAGGCAACCAGCACCTCCTACACAGAGATAGAGAACTCTACCAGGTGCTGCCTCAACCAGTTGCTCGCGAGCACCACGGTGCTGCTCCCTGAAGTACCCAGAGTGCTCGATGCTTGTGTCCGAGCACTTGACCAACGTTCCAATTGAGAAACACATTGTAAAAAAATTCCATTCAAGGATTGACATCATCCTGATTTCATGCGTTCGTACGCTACACTTCCCGTAAGGGTGCTCTTCTTTTGATGACGGGCACACGCAGTGCTCGCGCAACTGGAAAAAGGTTGAAGATCCCCCCCGCTCCACACATGAAGAAATTCGTTTTCTTTTATTTTACTCTACCCGTCTGCACTGTCGATAGCAGATCCCCAGATCGCCCCCCCCCAGGGGGCGTTAACGCCCCCTGGGGGGGGGCGATCGCAGCATCCATTTTAAGAATACCATATTATCCTGGGGGGATGTTTCCCTTCCTCCAGAGTTGCCAGGTCCTTAAAAAATTTCCAGCCAAAATCCTCTTCAAAAGTAGCCAAAAAGTAGCCCAAAATATTTGAACGTATGCTGCCATCTATGAAGCAACATGCGAGGTACAGTTTGACGATATTCTAGTATGCAAAGGTGTGGTTTATAGCTTTTCTTGTTATAGTCCAGTAACTTCCCCCCCATCCCCATTTTCCGTAAAAATATGGGTTTTTTTTTCACCGAATAAATTGATTTCTTTGAAAAGTTGCGAAAGTCAGGGCCATGGCCCCCACAAGGGGTGGGCTGACAAGGCTCCAGCCGTGGGGCCCGGGACGGTTTTTACCATTTTTTTTGCTTTTTCACGCTATAAATTCACCATAAAGGGGCCCGTGAAAGTGGGGTCGGGGGGGGGGGAGCCGCTAAAGATCTCAGCCTAGGGGCCCTGCTCTAGGATGTGGGGGCCATGGTCAGGGCTACACATTCTCTCTCCTGGAAAAACGGCCCAGAGATAGCCTGGAGTGGAGGACGTCTTAAAAGCATCATGGGCCCCCGGGCCATGCCCTGGTGGGCCCATGCATTTAGACAGAACTGGTTCCTGGGGTTGAGCCCTGTCAGCTCCACGCTTGTTGAGGCTACGGTTTCCTTCATAGGCTTCTGTGGTCTAGATACCGTGTTTCCCAACCGTCGGGTCAGAGCAACACCTTCTATAGCAAAATGCCTCCGTGCGAAGCTCGTGACGTCACTGAAGTCTCCCATTTCCCTTAAGGCGACTGCCCTATTGTAGTGGCTATAATTTCTCTTATAGTCATTGGATATACATCATACTACTTCCCTTATACTACATTGGATATATGATAACCGACTGGCCGCGGTGTCATAAAGGTCGAAAACCACTATCTAAAGCCTAGGACAGTTCCCAAGTTTTTGTTTTACGGTCCCTTCAATTATTGGGTGGCAAAGGCATTGTGGTTGAAAGTTCTGGCTTTCCATAGTTGGGTGAGATGCCTCCCCTCCATCCCTTCTGCCTTGTCAGGAAGCAAACACAATATGAGGTGGGGACTGAAGTGAAACAGAAAAACTGCTTTGCTCGCAAGCAAAGACAACACAATTTTGGAAAAACCGCCACCCGCCAAAGCCAAAAATTTCCCGGCGAACCGTTTTCAAACCAGCCCAATTTGGCGGGAAAACCGCCAATCTGGCAACTCTGCTTTCCTCATTCCAAAACAAAAAAATCAGGACGCAAACAACAAGTGATGCTGATTTCTAGTGGCGCCATCTGGTATGAAAATTGGGAAAAGTGACGTTAAAGAGGGGTTTTTTTTTTTTCAAATCTGGTAAACGTGACTTACAGAAAATACGAATCACCATTTTCATGGGCGGAGCATTGTCCCCCCCCCCCCCAGCGTCAAAAGTGGAGCGGGCAGATATAATGTATAACATCATCATCGTGCCACCCCCCAGCAATAATGACCTTGACCCCCCCCCCCCCTAGACTTCCAAGTCTATCTCCGCCTATGACCATTTTTAACCTTGGCTATCTTTCTTTCAGACCGAGCACAATTCCTAATGAGTTGCGCCAGAAATGCCAATGTATGCACCTAACAGTGTGAATGCATATATAAATGTTGCGTTTGATTTTTGCAGTGCTGCCATCTATATTTCAGAAGGGAGTGAAGTACAGAGATGTAATATTTGTATCGTTTGCAGACCTGTCGCTTTCCGTGGACTTTTTTTAAAGTGTGTGGGGTGGGGGGGGGGGGTGGTGTCGGCTTGCATTCGCGCCTCAGAGTTGGGAACCACAAAAGAAAAAAACCACTTTCAGCCGACCACCACTGCGGCGACGGTGGGGTTCGAACCCTGGACCTCGTGATGAGAGTCCAGCACTGTGACCACAACGGCTGATCATGCAGACTATGACGGGGCGTGGCTGTATCGCGCGAGAAGGAAAGTGCTCAGTTTTTAGCGTTTGGCTATGCGCATCGGTGTTGCGCATGTGAAGAGAAACCCGTTAATATTTTTTATTTGCAAATTGGCTATACACGTCAGTACCGCGCATAAATAGGCTGACCATATTTGCTGGAGATATTGGGCTTCGAAATACGGGACAATGCCAATCTATCAGGGGCGTAGCCAGAAATTTCGTTCGGGGGGGGGGGACCACTTTCATTTCGGGGGGGACCAAAGTGACAGAACAATGAATTTGGCCATCTTTTTCCCTTTTTTCGGTCATTTTCTCACATTTCGGGGGGGGGGGGGGGGACCAGACCCCCCAAGTCCCCCCCCCCCCGGCTACGCCCTTGCAATCTATCTACATATATACAGTCAAACCTCGTTAATGCGTCACTCTTGGGAGAGCAAAAATATGACTTAGTAAGCGGAGTGACTCGTAAAACGGAGTAAGTCATGGCTGTGCCAATTCCTGCCTGAAGACAATTGGGACTTCCAAAAAGTGACCCGGTAAGCGGAGTGACGTGCTAACCGAGTGACGCACTAACGAGGTTTGACTAGTTGATTTTCCCTATACAAATCTACAATTTTTGATCGATCGTCGCCAAATTTTGCATATATATACCAAATGGGGCCCCGACTTGAACGATAGGCTGCTTTAAAAGTTCCTCAGAGCAGGGCAAATGCCCGAAATGGGCGGAAAAACTGTCGGGCAGCAATGGTTTCTGGGCGTCAACAATCACTTTCGGAACGTTTACTTTGGTTACCGTGGTTCCCTAGCAATGCGTTTCAGGCACGTATATGCCTTTACAATTAGGGTGACCGTACGTCCCGTATTTCCCGGGACAGTCCCGGTATTTTCTGTATTTTTGGACGTCCCGACTTTTTGCTCTTTTTTTACAGGAAGCCTACTTGAATTTTTATTCTTCACTAGCTATTACACACCCGGCGTTGCTCGGGTTTTCTTCAATGAAGCTTTTTGGATCACGTGATAACCCCCTCTTTCTTTGAGGGACATACAAACCGTGTTCAAGTTGAACCAGTATGGCGACTTACCGCGCGACTCATGAAATAAAACACCACCAAATTTCCGCATTTCTACAGTAAAATCAGCGATTTTAACACTGATTTCTATGAGGATCACCCTTTTCCTGACCGTCAAAGCGATGCTGATGATGATTATGACGTCATTCAAAAAGCCTCATTACTGAGAGTATTGAAAATGTGGCCAACCATTAAAAAGGCATAAACTATTATACATATGCTAACAGGATTAGAGAAGTGACAAACCATTGTAAAGGCATAAAACACGTGTGAAACGCATTGCTAGGGAACCACGGTAACCAAAGTAAACGTTCGGGAAAGTGATTGTTGAGGCTCAAAAACCATTGTTGCCCAACCGTTTTTAGCCCATTTTTGGCATTTGCCCTGCTCTGACGAACTTTTAAAGTACCCTACCGTTCAAGTCGGGTCCCATTTGGTATATATATGCAAAATTTGGTGACGATCGATCTGAAATTGTAGATTTGTATAGAGAACATACATACACACACACACACACAGACAGAAAATCAATTTTATATATATAGATTGCAATTTGCAGTAATACTTCATTTCTCGCTATTGTGATTTTTCCGTAATTTCAACAATGTTTGGCAACTTTGTTCGGTTTTTTGGCGTCATTTTTGGCGATAATTGGCGATGTCCCGCATTTGGAATCCCAATTTCCGGTATTTCTCTCGAGGAAATATGGTCTGTCTATTTACAATGGTTTGTCACTCCTTTAATGATGCCAGTATAATTCATGATAGTTTATATGCCTTTATAATGGTTTGCCACTTCTTCATTCCTCTCAGTAATCGAAGAAAACCCGGGCAGCGTCGGGTATTATGGCTAGTGTTATCGCTGAAAATGATGCTAGCAGTAAGCGGGGTTGCCAACTCGTGCTGAAATCACAGAAAAGTCGCCAATCGCCGCGGGTAATGAACCGCCACTTCAAATTGCAGTGGACAAAAAGAAACATGGCGAGTACATGAGATGAATATTCTTAGTAGTCGTGATTATCGTACCGCCATTTCTGAGTTGAAAAGACAATTTTAATCGCTGATTTGAAGCATAAAAAGTCAAGCAGTTTTCGCTGAAAATACGTGAAAAACCGGGACTGTCCTGGGAAATACGGGACGTATGGTCACACAAAGCATAAAGTATCCAGTAAACTTCACATTTTTCCCCTTTAGCTACGTCATAAAAGTCTGTATTGAGCATAAAACTCATTTGAGTTCGCAATTTGTGTGCGTGGGCTAACCAGCACCTCCTAGAGATAGGTCTCCGCAAGGGTTGCCAAGTTCATCTGTACCGTCATGAGAGTAAGTCCGATAAGCCCACCTAGAAAGTTTGGTACATGTTGAACCACAGCATCTTATTTCGTTACTTCTTATTTCGGAGTAGAATCTTACGGGTTGGCTCACAAATACCACAGGGTGATTGGATGTGGGGCATAGATATCGCCAATTCTGAGCCCGATCGTATCTTGTCCCGCACAACGATTATAGTGGCACGTGTAGCGGAATTTTCTTTTCTCCGAATATTCAGAGTGAGGATGGGCTACTTGCGTGACGTCATGAGCAGCGTGCGGAGGTCTATCTCTAAGCGGTGCTGGCTTATAAATAGGGTTTCCGTACGTCCTTTTTCTGGCGGTCCCGACGTTTTTTGAAAAAATGTCCTGGTTTTTCACGTATTTTCAACGAAGCCAACTTAACCTTTGCAGTGGCGACTTTTTTCGTGATCCTAGCAATAGCTGTCAACCTTTCTTACTTTTGCATCATTTTTGGCAATAATTGGCCATGTCCCGCCAATTTTAAAAGTCCAATAGCCCGTATTTTTCTCGAGGAAATATGGTCAGCTTGGCTGCACACGTCTTTATTGCTCGAAAAGAAACTCATAATAATTGCATTTTCCCCATATTTCAGGTATAAGTAGGCCGATCATATTTCCTCGAGAGAAATACAGGACATCGCCAGTTATCATCAAAAATGTCGCCAAAACCGAACAAAGTTGCCAAATATTGCTGAAATTACGGGAAAAACAATATGGTGGGAAATGAAGCATTACTACAAACTGCAGTGGATTAAAATGAATTCCACGAGATAAAACGTTCACCAAGACAAAAATATGGGAGATTAATAATATTCTTATTCATAATTATAATTATAACAATATAATTTATGAGCTGAAAAATAATTTCAAGCTTTCAATAAAGAATAAATATTGAAGTAGGCTTCGTGTAAAAAACGGGACACTTTTGCCAAAAAAAGGTCGGGACAGCCAGAAAAATAGAAAGTACCAGGACTCTGTCCCGGGAAATACGGAACGTATGGTCACCAAAGGTATACGCGTCTGTATTGCGCATAAAAGAATCCACAACAGCGAATAGATTCAAGAACGGATATTTACACCTTTACAGACACATTCGCGCCAAAGAAATCACCTGACGGCGACATGCACAGCAATTTCTTCGGATCTGTACAATGAACGTCAATTTCGTAGGGAATGTAATGTAGAGAGAGAGAAAGAGAGAAACTCACCTCCTTGGCCTTGTCCAACGCATCTGAAGGCGGGCACTTGATGGGGCAATAGGAACGAGTGTTGATCCGATCGTACAGCTGCAACAACAAAAACGAAATCACAGATTAATCGATCGATTTCCAATTAATTTCCTGCAAGTAAATAATCAATATCCAGCGAAAATACATCTGCTGCCACCTGTCGGAGCTATTGGGAACCCGAAAGGAAACTTATCTCCTACCGTTATTCTGTGCCGCCATCTATCGGGTTCGCTCAGTAGTTCCGAAACAGTGCTGGTAGAAAGTACAACAGGGAGAGATCAAGGATCTACAACCTCCATATAGCGGATAAAGAGGAAAAAGTTTTATTTTCGGACAAAACCCTATTGTGGACGAACTGTTCCGCTTTGTACGTCGTTTCTTTCTTCTCACGTTGGAAGTCGTTTAATTATTGTAACGGAACCTCTACAAAGCAGACAATTTCTTTTATGAACGAAAACATTATTAGCTTAGGTTCAGCTTATACGTCTTTTTTTTCCACGTTGGAAGCCATTTAATTTTCTTAACGGAACCCCAATATAGCGTACAAAAAAAAAAAAACAATATTTTTTTCCCGGACAAAACCATTTATAACGGACGAGCTGTTCCTCTTTGTACGTCTTTCTTTTCGCGTCGGAAGTCGTTTAATTATTGTAACGGAACCTCTACAAAGCAGACAATTTCTTTTATGAACGGAAACATTATTACCTCAGGTTCAGCTTATACGTCTTTTTTTTCCACGTTGGAAGCCATTTAATTTTCTTAACGGAACCCCTACATAGCGTACAAAAAAAACAATCTTTCCTTTCCCGGACAAAACCATTTATAACGGACGAGCAGTTCCTCTTTACACGTCTTTCTTTTCGCGTCGGAATTTCCTTAATTATTGTAACGGAACCTCTACAAAGCAGACAATTTCTTTTATGAAAGAAACAATTATTGCGGTTCAGCTTATGCCTTTCTTTTCCACGTTGGAAGCCATTTAATTTTCTTAACGGAACCCCAATATAGCGTACAAAAAAAAAAACAATATTTTTTTCCCGGACAAAACCATTTATAACGGACGAGCTGTTCCTCTTTGTACGTCTTTCTTTTCGCGTCGGAAGTCGTTTAATTATTGTAACGGAACCTCTACAAAGCAGACAATTTCTTTTATGAACGGAAACATTATTACCTCAGGTTCAGCTTATACGTCTTTTTTTTCCACGTTGGAAGCCATTTAATTTTCTTAACGGAACCCCTACATAGCGTACAAAAAAAACAATCTTTCCTTTCCCGGACAAAACCATTTATAACGGACGAGCAGTTCCTCTTTACACGTCTTTCTTTTCGCGTCGGAATTTCCTTAATTATTGTAACGGAACCTCTACAAAGCAGACAATTTCTTTTATGAAAGAAACAATTATTGCGGTTCAGCTTATGCCTTTCTTTTCCACGTTGGAAGCCATTTAATTTTCTTAACGGAACCCCAATATAGCGTACAAAAAAAAAAACAATATTTTTTTCCCGGACAAAACCATTTATAACGGACGAGCTGTTCCTCTTTGTACGTCTTTCTTTTCGCGTCGGAAGTCGTTTAATTATTGTAACGGAACCTCTACAAAGCAGACAATTTCTTTTATGAACGGAAACATTATTACCTCAGGTTCAGCTTATACGTCTTTTTTTTCCACGTTGGAAGCCATTTAATTTTCTTAACGGAACCCCTACATAGCGTACAAAAAAAACAATCTTTCCTTTCCCGGACAAAACCATTTATAACGGACGAGCAGTTCCTCTTTACACGTCTTTCTTTTCGCGTCGGAATTTCCTTAATTATTGTAACGGAACCTCTACAAAGCAGACAATTTCTTTTATGAAAGAAACAATTATTGCGGTTCAGCTTATGCCTTTCTTTTCCACGTTGGAAGATATTTAATTTTCTTAACGGAACCCCAATATAGCGTACAAAAAAAAAAAACAATATTTTTTTCCCGGACAAAACCATTTATAACGGACGAGCTGTTACTCTTTGTACGTCTTTCTTTTCGCGTCGGAAGTCGTTTAATTATTGTAACGGAACCTCTACAAAGCAGACAATTTCTTTTATGAACGGAAACATTATTACCTCAGGTTCAGCTTATACGTCTTTTTTTTCCACGTTGGAAGCCATTTAATTTTCTTAACGGAACCCCTACATAGCGTACAAAAAAAACAATCTTTCCTTTCCCGGACAAAACCATTTATAACGGACGAGCAGTTCCTCTTTACACGTCTTTCTTTTCGCGTCGGAATTTCCTTAATTATTGTAACGGAACCTCTACAAAGCAGACAATTTCTTTTATGAAAGAAACAATTATTGCGGTTCAGCTTATGCCTTTCTTTTCCACGTTGGAAGCCATTTAATTTTCTTAACGGAACCCCAATATAGCGTACAAAAAAAAAAACAATATTTTTTTCCCGGACAAAACCATTTATAACGGACGAGCTGTTCCTCTTTGTACGTCTTTCTTTTCGCGTCGGAAGTCGTTTAATTATTGTAACGGAACCTCTACAAAGCAGACAATTTCTTTTATGAACGGAAACATTATTACCTCAGGTTCAGCTTATACGTCTTTTTTTTCCACGTTGGAAGCCATTTAATTTTCTTAACGGAACCCCTACATAGCGTACAAAAAAAACAATCTTTCCTTTCCCGGACAAAACCATTTATAACGGACGAGCAGTTCCTCTTTACACGTCTTTCTTTTCGCGTCGGAATTTCCTTAATTATTGTAACGGAACCTCTACAAAGCAGACAATTTCTTTTATGAAAGAAACAATTATTGCGGTTCAGCTTATGCCTTTCTTTTCCACGTTGGAAGCCATTTAATTTTCTTAACGGAACCCCAATATAGCGTACAAAAAAAAAAAACATTTTTTTCCCGGACAAAACCATTTATAACGGACGAGCTGTTCCTCTTTGTACGTCTTTCTTCTCGCGTCGGAAGTCGTTTAATTTTTGTAACGGAACCTTAAAATAGCGGATAATTTGTTTTTCAACGAAACTTCAATATTACGGACTAGTTGTGTACATCTTTCTTTCGTCTTTTTTTTTCGCTTTCAAATTTTACAAGGAACCTCTACATAGCGGACAATTTTTTTTTCTTCTGAACGTAACTTTTTTAACGGACGAGCTGCTCGTCTTTCTTTCTTTTCATATTGGGAGCCGTATAAAAAAAATGCAACGGAACCTCTACATAGCGGATAATTGGAACTCATTTAGTTTTTGTAACGGAACCCTCTATACAGCGGACAAAAATATCCATTTTTTTTTTCTGAAGGAAATAATTTCTTACGAAACTTAGCTTTTACTTTCTTGACGCATTGGAAGTCATTCAATTTATTTAACGGAACCTCTGTATAACAAATGAAAAACTAACGCTTCAGGATATTTATGACGCTATATACAGCCGAACCCCGTTACAACGAACTCCAAGAGACAGGAGAAATCACTTCGTTATAACGAAATTTCGTTATAAAGGAATTCCAGGTTTTTTGCATTTTGTTCTTACGTAAACGTATCTGGGGGATTAGAAACGTGTTCGTTAAAACGAGATTTTCACTATAACGGGATTCGACTGTACATCGATTTAAAAAATTCTCGCGATAAACCCCCATACCTCTCTTCAGCGCAACCACTCACGATTACTTCGAAGACCTTCACAAAACCTCTAGTTAGCGGACATTCATTTTCCAGTCAATGTCAATATTAGTCCCTTTATCTCGTTGATACGGGTGGAAATGGATATGAGAATGAAGATAACAAATCTCGTACCTCTATATAGCGGATAAATTGATGTGATAAAATTTGAACACTTTTTTTTTTTTAAATGTTTTTTGGAAGAAACCACTCACAACAGACGAGATCTTCCGCTTTGTACGTCTTTCTTTCTTCACCAGATGGACGTCGGATTTTAAAAACAGGACCTCTGTATAACGGCCAGGAACGTCACGAAGAGGGTTGTTATGAAGTAATACGCATTTTCTGAATGGAACCGCCCACAACAAACGAGATGTTTCGCTTTGTTTACTTTCTTGTCACACTTTTTTTGGAACGAGACCTCTGTATAGCGGACAGATAATAACTTAATCCAATCCTGTTCTTTAGCGTATTCTGTAACAATTCATGTTATGCCGCCAGAAACCTCTTCTTAACGGACGAATATTTCCCAGGAAAATTAGCCATATGAAAAACTCATACCTCTATAGAACAGACGAAACCAGCCAGATGACAGTATCCCATTTTCATTTATTCACCTCTATACCGCGGATGAATGATACATAATCAGACCTCTTCTTAACGGAACAAATGTTACTTCCCTCTCTAGCGTATTTGCGTATTTGTACATAGAATTCGGAAACCTCTAGAAAACGTTCATTTTATCCGCTTCTATTCTTGTTAAAAAGGCCAATGAAAGCTTAGAATAGGAGGGGAAAAAAATCCGTTTTAGGCGGGTTTCGACGTTCAGGTGAGGCTCTTAAAAAAAAAAGACGTAATAAAGAGGTCATTTAAACGGGAAATTCGTCCAACACGAGAAAATGTTTTTCCGATATTCAAATTAGGTTTCACTGAATCGATCTTTTAAAATAATGGAAAAAATTCTCTTATACGTGGGTAACGCAATAAAGAGAAACTATAAACATAAAAAAAAAATGGCGATTCGATTTATGCTCATATATAACGGCAGAGCAGCCATGACATACGGTTTGGGAGAAAAAGTGCGTTAAACGGAGATTTCATTGAAAGAAATCTAATATAGTAAAACCTCTCTTTTGCGGACACTGGCGGGACAAAAAACAATTCGTCCGTAAAAGAAGGGTGACCGTTAATCAGGGGTTTGAAATGCATACTTTTATTATTATTTGGCCGTAAAAGAGGGTGGGCCCCATCTGAGGGGGTGTCCGTTAAGTGGGGGTATTTACTATAATGGTTTTTTAATCTCGTTCATCACTGCCGCAGTTTGGATAAACATCCGCTCTATGTGGGTTTAACCTTCCACGCGAACGATCAATGGTGCCCGCTTTGGAGAGGTAATACTGAATCATCGCTGGAAATTTTTTTTTCCAGCATTGAGACCTTTCGCTCATTTACAAAGTTATCCGAGCCGAAAATGTTTTTAATGAAAGGGTTTCCGTTAATGGGGGGTGTGTAGGTAACGTGAAATGTTCGTTGTGCAGGGGTGTGTTCTATGCGCAATATGCTTCGTCTTTCAAGTGCAAAACCCAGGGTGTCTCGCGTTTCGATCCCAGATATAACTCTTGCGTTCAAAAATGACCGTTATGTGAGCGTGTACGTTAACTGAGGAAAAGCAATTGATCGGAAAAGGGTACGGAATGTGAAGCATCCGCTTTACTGAGGTATATCGTGACCGTGAGCAGTACGTATTTTGAGTATCATATCCTCTTACTGAGTGAGTCTGGTATTTCTATCTTAGATGCATTGTTAGGTGGCAAAAATGTCCGTTATATGAAGATGGTTGTTAACTGAGGTCAAGCGTACATACAGCACAGAATATCGAAATAACGAGTAAAATATCAATGAACTGAGGGTTGCTCTAATCATTTCGAATGATGCACATCATAGCAAACGACAAGTGTCCGCTAAGATGAGGTATCCGTTAAAACAGGGGTGCTGGGCTATCCAAAAAAATGTTCTTTTCTGTAATGCTGGATGTTCGCTATATTTGGGTATCCGTTGAACCATATTTTCTGGCGTCAATTGGGAAAAAATACATATCTCGCTTTTCTCGTAATCCTTGGTGTCCGCTATGATGAGGTACCACTTAAAACATTGTTACTAGGGTCAATCCAAAAAAAGCGCATTATTTCCTTTCTTAACGCTAGGTGTCTGTTACACTGAGGTACTCATTAACCCAAAATGATTAGATAGCCTGAAAATGCATATTGCGCATTTTTCGTAACGCTGGCGTCTGCTATGCTGAAATATACGTTCAACGGGGGTCGCACTCGGTCAATCCGAAAAATGCTTATCAATTCGTTGCATTAGGTGTTCGCAAACTTGAGGCATTCGTTCAAACGAGGTCCATGGATCAGTATAAAAATTTTTTTAATCATATATATTTGTAACACTGGCTGTCTGTTATGCCGAGGTATCCGTTACATTATGGTCGCTGGGTCAGTCTGAAAAATACTTAGTTTTTTTTGTGACGATAGGTGTCTGCTACATCGAGGTATCCGTTAATCCAGGGTCGCTGGATTATTCCCAAAAACGCATAGCGTACTTTTCTCGTAATCATAAGTGTCCGGTATGCTGAGGTATCCGTTAAAGAGATGCAGAGGTTGTTTAGGTCAGGTAATTCTACAGACAATGCCCTCAACCTAATACTTACTATAAAATTAACGAATATGCTTCTCTCATAATGTTAGGTATCTGCTATACTGAGGTATCCGTCATATCAGGGTTGATGGGGTCATTTCAAAAAATGTTCCTTTTTTTTTCGCAACGATAGTTGCCCGCTATAATGAGGTATAGTTATTACAGGGTCGTTGGGGAGGGGTCAGTAACGAGACGTGTGTGTCCGCAATACTGAGGTATCCGTCAATCCAGGATTACGAATTGGTCCGAAAAATGCATATCGTTCTTTTCTATTTTTCTTGCAACATTAAGTGTTCGCTATACTGAAATATCCGTTAGTACAAGGTCGCTAGATTATTCCGAAAAATGCATACAGGTGTCCGCTATATAGGGGCATCCACTGAACCGGGAATACTGGAGATACGTTAGAAAAATATATGATTCTCAACATGAATTGAAAACCATCGATGACGTAAATGAACTCTGTCCGCTTTGCAGAGGTAGCCAGCCAGTCATAAAACAACGACAAAAACATCGCTTTTTTGATCCGACAAAAAAAATCGTAAAAATTACCCACCAATAACGTCCAAACGACAACGAATATACGATCCAAAAAAAAAGAAGATAAAAATCGTAATTTTCTTAAAAACCCATCGTAAAAGAAAAATAAGACCGTTATACGCGGGCGAGAAATCGACAACAAAAGAACCGACAAAACGCAATAAAAGATAAACAATCGTAAAAATATAAGAAAAAACTCGCAGAAATATTTTTATAATCTCTTAATAAGAAAATAAAAATCCCACAAAAATAAGAGAAAAATCGTAAGTAAATAAAATAAAAATCGTAAAAATAAGAAAAAACGATATAAAAAATCGTAATGATACGAGAAAACAAAAATAAAAAATCGTAAAATACGAGAATAAATAAAAATCATGAGAATAAAATCTTAAAAATGAGAAAAAAATCGTAAAATAAAAAAATTCGAGAAAAAATCATAAAAATCGCGAAAATCCGGGAAAATTCCAGAAAACACGTATCAGGGTCTGGAAATAGTTTTACGATTTTTTTTTCTCCTACCGAACAAAATACGATTTTATGTCCCTTTGGGGAAATGGAAAACGCACATGTATATGTATTACGTGTATGCAAGGTTTTTTGCGGGCGAATGAAAAAAGAGGAATATTTACCCCCGCATAACGGAATTCCACGTTTAACAAGAGATAAGAGAGAGTTCCGAAATATATACTCTCTTTACCGAAATACTTCGGAAAACTTTTTTTTAATACTTCGGTGGTGGCAACGCCGTGTGGTTCTTTCTGATAAGTTAAGATACATGCGGTAAGCATCCAAAATAGAGGCGTCTCTCTCCTCTTCCCCCCACATAACGGATGCTTGTTCTTAAAGAAAATACGTTTCGTGCCCGTTTTAAAGAATAAGAAATCGATCGATTTTTCGTGAAGAATGGCCGCTCTACGAGGGACTTTTTAAATTCAACCAGTAAATAACGGATTGGTGGAATCGACAAACAGAGTAGCAAGTGGTTTCTGAATGTCCGCTATAGAGAGGCACGGATACAGATAGGGAGATCGTTTTCGTCACTGAGAGAGAAAACAATGGTTCTGTCCCGCAAGATACGGGATGCATTGCTCCATAAAACGACCTTTCCATTGTTCCAGCAGTCATTCATCTTCGAGCCCTCGCTCTGATGACAATTTCACCGAGGCTCCCTTGCCCTAGCGATTATCAACCCGAAGCATTCCTTGCCCTAGCGATTATCAAGCCGAAGCATTCCTTGCCCTAGCGATTATCAACCCGAAGCCTCCCTTGCCCTAGCGATTATCAAGCCGAAGCATTCCTTGCCCTAGCGATTATCAAGCCGAAGCATTCCTTGCCCTAGCGATTATCAACCCGAAGCATTCCTTGCCCTAGCGATTATCAACCCGAAGCATTCCTTGCCCTAGCGATTATCAAGCCGAAGCATTCCTTGCCCTAGCGATTATCAACCCGAAGCCTCCCTTGCCCTAGCGATTATCAACCCGAAGCATTCCTTGCCCTAGCGATTATCAACCCGAAGCATTCCTTGCCCTAGCGATTATCAACCCGAAGCATTCCTTGCCCTAGCGATTATCAAGCCGAAGCATCCCTTGCCCTAGCGATTATCAAGCCGAAGCATTCCTTGCCCTAGCGATTATCAACCCGAAGCCTCCCTTGCCCTAGCGATTATCAACCCGAAGCATTCCTTGCCCTAGCGATTATCAACCCGAAGCATTCCTTCCCCTAGCGATTATCAACCCGAAGCATTCCTTGCCCTAGCGATTATCAACCCGAAGCATTCCTTGCCCTAGCGATTATTAACCCGAAGCATTCCTTGCCCTAGCGATTATCAAGCCGAAGCATTCCTTGCCCTAGCGATTATCAAGCCGAAGCATCCCTTGCCCTAGCGATTATCAAGCCGAAGCATTCCTTGCCCTAGCGATTATCAACCCGAAGCATTCCTTGCCCTAGCGATTATCAAGCCGAAGCATTCCTTGCCCTAGCGATTACCAACCCGAAGCATTCCTTGCCCTAGCGATTACCAAGCCGAAGCATTCCTTGCCCTAGCGATTATCAACCCGAAGCATTCCATGCCCTAGCGATTATCAACCCGAAGCATTCCTTGCCCTAGCGATTATCAACCCGAAGCATTCCTTGCCCTAGCGATTATCAAGCCGAAGCATCCCTTGCCCTAGCGATTATCAAGCCGAAGCATTCCTTGCCCTAGCGATTATCAAGCCGAAGCATTCCTTGCCCTAGCGATTATCAACCTGAAGCATTCCTTGCCCTAGCGATTATCAAGCCGAAGCATTCCTTGCCCTAGCGATTATCAACCCGAAGCATTCCTTGCCCTAGCGATTATCAACCCGAAGCCTCCCTTGCCTTAACGATCACTTAAAAGAGGCTCCATTGCTATGGTGATAATTTTTCCAAGCGCCACCCTTGCGTTAAATATTATTTTTCTCGAGCCTCCCAGTGATAATTTATTTAAATACCCATTGTGCCCTAACGATCATCTACAAGAAGCTCCATTGCCCTAGTGGTAATTTCATCGGGCTTATATCTTTCCCTGATATAATTTTTCCGCGCCATCTTGCCCTAGTGATAATTTTCTCCAAGAATTACTTTCTCTGGTGATAATTTTACCTCGCCATCTTGCCCCAGTTATCATTTTTTTTCGAGCCTCACCTTCTCTGATGATAATTTTCCCGAACCTTCTTGGCCTAGTTATCATTTTGTCCGAGCTCTTTCCGAGTCTCACTTTCTCTGGTGATAATTTTTCCAAGCCTTCTTTACCCCAGTTATCATTTTGGTTACATTCGAGCTAATGTATCGGGACTTATTGGTTGTTTTTTTTTTCAAGTTTTGTAAAAGATCTTTTATAAAACTTTTAATTCCGGCCCAACACCGATAAGAAATCCCGCTCCGATTCCAACAAAGACGTTCCGGATCAGAAGCAACGGCTTCCAAAGCCGGTAAATACAGAAAAGGTCCAAAAAGATTAGCCGTATGTACACTCATTGCCATAAAAATTTGCGCACCAAGAAATAATTGTGGGATCGAAACGAAAGTTGGCCTGAAGGTACATGTCGGGCAGATATGCAAATGATTAGAAATGCAGCGTGATTGCGCATTGCGTAATGCCACTAGAGGGCGTTGAACTTCGTTCTCCTTGGAGTATAAAACAGGTAAGCAGAGCTTGCTGGAGTGTATTTAATCGTTTGCAAAGGAAACGCTGAGGTAGACATCCCGTTACGCCACCGTCGAAGACCATATGAGCAGTTGTCAGAGTTCGATAGGGGAAGAATCATCGGGATGATGGAAGCTGGGTGGTCAGCTCGGCGAGTAGCTCGTCAACTAGGCCGTTCCGATTTTACTGTGAGGAGGTGTTGGGACCAGTGGACAGAAGAGACGTCATTTACACGGCGACCAGGTTCAGGACGCCCTCGACAGACCAGTCGTCGAGAAGACCGTCACATCATCCGAAACGCACGCGTAGAGCCAACTGCCTCATTGGCCGCTATCCAGACACAGGCAGCAGTTTCACTACGGGCCCCTGTGTCTTCCCGAACCATCGCAAGGTGCCTGGCTGAAGGACATCTGGTATCGCGGCGCCCATTACGTGTGCTGCCAATGACACCCACCCACCAACGCCTCCGTTTGGAGTGGTGTCGAGCACGACGGGATTGGACTGCAACGGAATGGAACCAGGTCGTCTTCAGCGACGAATCGAGATTCAACTTGAGCAGTGATGACAATCGTGTTCGCGTGTGGAGGCCCCGTGGTGAACGCTTCAATCCTGCCTTCGCTTTACAGCGACACACCGCTCCCACAGCTGGTGTCATGGTAATGGGGTGCCATTGCTTACGATACACTGTCACCCCTAATATTGACCCATGGCACAATGACAGCCCAGCGGTACGTCCATAACATCCTTCAGCCACATGTGTTGCCACTCATGGCAGGGCTCCCAGGAGCCATTTTTCAACAAGACAATGCTAGGCCACACACAGCAAGGATGTCACAAGACTGCCTCCGCCACATTACCACCCTTCCCTGGCCTGCTCTATCCCCAGATTTGTCACCAATCGAGCATATCTGGGATGGCAAGTTGGACACCCTACGAGGTTGGTCGAACTAGAGGCGCATTTACAGCACCTGTGGAACGAGATGTCTCAGGACATCATACGGAACTTGTATGCCTCGATGCCCGCTCGTATCGCATCGTGCATTCGCGCTAGAGGGGGGTCCAACAGAGTACTAAAACTTCTGTTCATCTGTACTTTTTTCTGCAATAAATGATCCTTTTTCTTGGGTTTTCTAATCACTTACTTATATCAACGTAGTACTTACATGTGTAAAATTTCGTTTCATTTTGACGACTTTTTCTAGGTGCGCAAATTTTTATGGCAATGAGTGTATAACATACATTTCATTCCGGTTATCATCAATCCATCAAATAAACGAAATTCCCTAAAAAACGGGCTTTTCCCGTTCCAAAAAAAAAAAAAGGAAACTTGAGGGGAATGACGTCACACACACACACGCGGATAAGGAAACCAATTACATTGTTCCTCGGGAAAAACTCTCCATCAGACTTTTAATAAAATCTCCAAAATCCCGGGGAATGTTATTCTTTGTTTCCGGTCCGTCGAGATATTTCTCACAGGCAACGAATTGCATTTTAATCCGGATCGGGAGGGAGGGAGGGGGGGGGGAAAGGTAACGAACGATCCCTGGAACGATCCCGCCGAATGGATGAGGATCCTTGATCGAAATCAATCTTGTCCCCCCCCCTCTTCCTCCTCCCTCCATTTTACTACTCAGGGCGGGTTCAAATGAGAAACGATCAATCAAAATCAAGGCACTGCCAATTCTCCCCGAGACAGGCAGACGACGAACGAACGAAATTTCCGATCAAGGCCGTCAACGTGTATCAAAAGTGACGAGAGGCGTCGGTGACGTCACGGTCGGTGCCGATTTTGCTTTTTACGCTACTCTTTCTTGCGTTTAATCACGTATTGCGGGGGGAGGGAGGTGCGCTCGACTTTTTACAATTGGTTTGAAAAAGTGTCGCGGAATACTTGAGTGATCAGTAGATGTGCCGCGGGCCACTTAAGAGCCTTGTAATTGTGTCACGGGCCACTTAAGGGCCTTTGAATTGTGCCGTGGTTTACTCGAGCGATCTATCCTCCTTTAGAAAATGCAACACCCGTTTCAATCACAAGTGGGCACGTAATAGACAAATAAACAGTTCAGACGAACTCAAAAGCCAGTTCGCGTAACTCGAAGGCATCCTCTCCAAGGTATTTTATGCCCGTAACGGAGTTGGCCTCTGACCTTGACGCGCGAAGGAAGGGTTCATTTTTTTAGGGGGGGGGGGAAACGCACTACAATAGCGCAAAAGACGCCGACGGGAAATACTAACCTCCTCCTTTTCCCTGCGACCGAAAGAAGCTAAATGGAATCGCCCATCGCGCGCGCGTGACGTTTCATGACGTAGCCAGAGGCCAACTCAGCGTGGGTATACAATAAGAATAACTTCAACTCAGCTCCACTGGCTCAACCTGCATGGAATCGAGATTTTAATGAGCTGCTCTTGACCTCATTATAAGAGAGGGTTTCTATGCCCGGCCAGCGGCCAATTATTTCCCCACCGTAGATAGCGGTTGTTACTTGGCATCAGAATCGTGGTGGAATGGCGAGCTTTCCCCTCAAACAGCTCAAGGTTACACGAGTCAGGGTATATATAACGGATTTCGAATCTGATATGGAAGACATAGAAACACCCTTAATGAATGGAACTCTCCCGCATTCCGACAAAATATAGACATCTGCAAAGGGCGTCGTTACCTCCCTGCTGCGATCAGCTTCGATTAGGTGGGGGGGGGGGGTTAATTATCGATTTGGTAACAGTTACTTTTCGGTGCCGAAGTGTCTTCTAAACGAAGTGGCTTTCGGCCAAGCCGACGTCTCGGACGGAACTCCAGAACTTAGTATTGGTGAACATTCCAGCGACAACTCTGCCAATAAGGCCCCTTTCACACGGAGCGGATGCGGGTCCGGAAGAAGTTTTTAGCAATTGGAATATACCGAGCGTCCGCATGTGTCAAAGCCTAAGCGCGGGTTCCGCATCCGCACACAGAAGTTTTGACAATTGGGTTATTCGGGGCTATTCACACGATGCGGACGCGGAGCGAATTCGTCCTAAAGATGATTTTGCACGGAATTGTTGTAATTATTTGCCATAAATACCCTTAAAAACACCATATGACGGTCCCTGTTCATCAAATATGATGTACCCACGTACGTCTGTCCCTCCGTTTCCTTCTGAGATGGAGATATGGCAACTTCAACTGCCTTTTGTCCATATTTCACAATTTTATACAATAAAAAACGGTGTTCACTCAGGGCCGGATTAAGACGTTTGCAGGCCCTGAGCACTTGAATACTTTTGGTGGCTCCCCCGATACCTACAAGTGTATTTTACTCAATATTCAGTCTATAAACTGAAAAAAAAAATATGAAATTTTACATTTCAGAAGTGCCTAATCTAAGGATGGGATTTCACTCCAAAAAGGTTTATAAAAGTTATTTTATAAAACTTGAAAAAAGCAACCAATAAATTCATCGATTGCATTCGAGCAAATGCAACCGATCAGCTTATCGGTTGCATTTTTAAAAGAATTATTATAAAATTTCTATAGTGTAATCTGGGCTTGAGGCCGGGATCACACTATAAAGTTTTACAAAAGATCTTTTATAAAAGTTGAAAAATTCGACCAATAGGCGCATCGGTTGCATTCGAGCAAATGAAACCGGTGATCTTAATGGTTGAATTTTTCACGTTTTATCAAAGAGCTTTTATAAAACTTTTATAGTTTAATCCCGGCCTAAGACAGAATTGTGATGTGAATATTTCTAAGCACGGACATTTTGAAAGTCTCCACCCCCCTCCCCTTTTTCCTACTTGCAAATTCTTTGATATCTCCTGATTTTTTTTTTGGAACATTGATGTTTCGGATGTTTTTGGATTGGATTTTCCAACATTGGATGTGTTTTTGGAATTTTTCTTCCATATTTTTCCGAAAAGACGGATTTTTATTTTCAAAATATTTTAAGACATTTTCTCCCATCGACTACTTGTGAGGATCGGAATGAAGGCATCTTTATACCCATATTCTATGGGGCTCTAGATTAAACCACCGAAGAATGGCTCTAGGCTGCCTATGGGCACTGAATCGGGGATGGAGAAAATTACAAAAATTGCGAAAAAATTGTTTTCATGCACGAATTCCAAACTAAAGATGCGGGCGCCGAATCTTTAAAAGGGTATGCGGACCCGCATCCGCTCCGTGTGAAAGGGACCTAAGACTGACAAAACAACGTGTAACGCCCCTTTGATGAAACGAGGGTGTCAAAACACCAGCCGCCGAACCACTAGCTTCGAGGTGATTTCATGACGAACCCTTCAGTATCACTAGAACAAACGGTAAACGAGTTTTTCGATATCACTACAGAACAACGGAGATGAACATTTAATGTACCACAGAGGAACCATTCACCGGTGAACAACAGCAGAGCTGGACCATTCACCACCAAAGAACCGTAGAGAAGAAACCATTAAGCATTATAGAACCTTAGATACGAACCACTCAACAGCAAAGAACATTACAACTGGTATCATGCAGCAGCAGCAGCACCACCACCACAGAATCACAGAGATGGATCCTTCAGCACCACAAAACCCGTAGAGATGGACCCTTCAGCACCACAAAACCCGTAGAGATGGACCATGCAAACTGAAACATCCCACAGAGAATGTTGTGTACCACCACCACAGAATCACAGAGATGGACCCTTCAGCACCACAAAACCCGTAGAGATGGACCATGCAAACTGAAACATCCCACAGAGAATGTTGTGTACCACCACCACAGAATCACAGAGATGGACCCTTCAGCACCACAAAACCCGTAGAGATGGACCATGCAAACTGAAACATCCCACAGAGAATGTTGTGTACCACCACCACAGAATCACAGAGATGGACCCTTCAGCACCACAAAACCCGTAGAGATGGACCATGCAAACTGAAACATCCCACAGAGAATGTTGTGTACCACCACCACAGAATCACAGAGATGGACCCTTCAGCACCACAAAACCCGTAGAGATGGACCATGCAAACTGAAACATCCCACAGAGAATGTTGTGTACCACCACCACAGAATCACAGAGATGGACCCTTCAGCACCACAAAACCCGTAGAGATGGACCATGCAAACTGAAACATCCCACAGAGAATGTTGTGTACCACCACCACAGAATTACAGAGATGGGCCCTTCAGCACCACAAAACCCGTAGAGATGGACCATGCAAACTGAAACATCCCACAGAGAATGTTGTGTACCACCACCACAGAATCACAGAGATGGACCCTTCAGCACCACAAAACCCGTAGAGATGGACCATGCAAACTGAAACATCCCACAGAGAATGTTGTGTACCACCACCACAGAATCACAGAGATGGACCCTTCAGCACCACAAAACCCGTAGAGATGGACCATGCAAACTGAAACATCCCACAGAGAATGTTGTGTACCACCACCACAGAATTACAGAGATGGGCCCTTCAGCACCACAAAACCCGTAGAGATGGACCATGCAAACCGAAACATCCCACAGATAATGTGGTGCCGGCATTCAAAATTCATTTTTCTGTGCTTGTGTTGATCTCAACCCCGACACAACGATTTTCCTCGATTTAACGAATAGAAATGTAAGATTTAACTGATTCGTGAAATCGGGGTTCGACTGTACGGTTTACAGAAATTTCGCCTGCCCTCACCACGTGTGCGAGTGATCATATGAGTGACCAATTGAAGAGGTGAGTAACCGTACGAGTGAACAAGTGAGTGGGATGGATGACGGCATACAGAGGGAGCGTCGGAAGCGTTTCGAATCTGTGGGTGCTCGTCTTGAGCACTATATTCGAAAATTTAATTTTTGAATCAATTCTGTGGATGAACCCCCCCCCCCCCGTGGCACCCACAGCACCCCCTGTTCCGACGCCACTGACAGTATGAGCGAGTGATCGCGTATGAGAAGTGAGTGTGGTCACTCAAACGGTCATTCCCTAAGTCAACTATTCGGTCACTAACTTGATCATGAAAATAGTCACTCATACGTCATTTTATACAGTCAATCGCACACTCACCTGATCACTCATACGCAGGGCCGGGTGAAGAGCATCATGGGCCCCCGGGCCAAGTGGTTTTTCTGAGGCCCTACCAAGTAAATCCTACAAAATTTCAACCGGATCTCATTTTTGTGAGTCCCCTCTTCTCTTGAGGCCGTGCCCGGGTAGGCCCATGCGTTAAGACGGCACTGCTCATACGTCACTCACGCCGCCAGCCACTCACCCGGTCGCTCATACGGTCAGGAGAGTCAAAATTTCCGGATCCCGACTGTACACATGCGCTCCCCCCCAATCAAATATCAAACATCTTTGACTACAGTCACGAGGAGGGTCCCAATGCCTGCTCTACCCAAGGCCCCCCCCCCCAGCATGTCAAAGTCAGGGGTGGGGGGGGAGAGAAACAATCTCCATATCATATTCAATATCCATCCGAAGCCGTTTCATAACAAACGCAAGTTCAAAAGAGGCCGAAAAACGCTAAAAAGAAAGTAAAAAAAATGATGACGAGCCAATCAAATGCCAGAGTTTTTTTTCCCTCTTTTCTCGTGCTTTTTTTTTTCATTACGTCTTAACGGGTGGAAAAAAGTCCTTAAATTCCGTACGTCAGAGGGATTTCCTCCCGTTTTTTCCCCCCGAGTCAGCAGAAATATTTCCGAGGCAAGAGGGAAAATATTCACTAAAAAAGGGATTTTCTTTTTTCCCCTTTCAATATATAGGGAAGGAAAAGTTTCTTTCACCGTGTATTGGAAAAGACTTGTCAAAGATTCTTACGCTTCTTTTGTATTTTATCCATCGCTAAACATCCGGGAATCCCTACGCATTCAGGAATTCATTTCCCGGGGGGGAGGGGGGGGGGGGTAGGAGGAGTAAGGACGATACATGTATGTGTATATATATATATATATTTTTTTTTTCCAGATTTTCCAGGGTAAAATACGCCCGTTTAATAATTTCACGTTTGAAGATTCATTGCCAAATCACCGAAAGGTATATATATATATATATATATATACCTTTCGGTGATTTGGCAATGAATCTTCAAACGTGAAATTATTAAACGGGCGTATTTTACCCTGGAAAATCTGGAAAAAAAATTCGAATATATCTGAAGGTTTTGATATTCCAGGAATAGAGATGGCGTTGTAACGTCATTGATGACGAATATTTAAAAAAATATATAATAATGTCTCGTTATATCGATTTGCTAACGAATCGACCAATCACAAGGAAACTGGTCGTGCCAGTGCGTGTCGCGTGGCACTGAAAAACATCCTACGCTTGCGACAATTGCGATGAGAAAGTGGAGCCGCTGGATATTAGTGAGGATCTTCAACGATTAGGGGTGGTCGGAATCCAGGACAGTGATCAGGACAGATCTTTAATGACTGTCCGGGTACAGGACCGTGTAGAAGAATATTGAAAGAAATGGGTCAAGATCTGGGATTGGAATCTGAAATGGGGTCGTTGTACGGTTCCGGGAATTTGGCGTATATTTAACGTGTGGGAGTTTCAACTGGTGTGTTTCCGGATCCGGAAAAAAAGTATTAGTTTCGAGATTATTTCTCTCTGGATCGTGAGCAGTGTAAGAGTTGCGTGTCCGGATCCAGGACATCATCATTGGGGGTTTCGAGTATTTCTCGGGACCCGTAGTGGGATTGTTGGGATTTAAAACTTTTCTACGGATCCAGGACGATATTGGGGGTTTCAAAGATTTCTCTGAATCCGGGACATTAAAGGATTTTCAATGAATGCTTGTCCGAATCCAGGACAGCGTATGATGTTCAACGATTTTTTTTTCCTCCAGATCCAAGGCAATGTACGAGTTTCACAACGATTGTTTGGATTCAGGACAGCGTCAGAGTTTCAACCATTATTTATCCGGATCCAACACAGTGCAGAACAGAAACGATTGTGATCCACGATAATGTTAGATCTTTAACGATTGGGTCCGAATCCGGGAAGGACAATGTTGGGTTTTTGTAAAATTAAGGTCTGGATCCAGAGACTCCAGATCTTTAATAGTAATGGTCCAAATCGTGGACAGCGATCGATCTTTGACCTTTCTCCCGGATTCAGATCTTCAACGACAATTTTTTTGGATCCAACCCGAGATGTCAACGATTGGGTATGTGTCCTGGACCGTGTTGGACCTCCCATTATTTAGGACTGGAACCGAGACAGTGTTAGATCCTTGAAGATTAAGAGCTAAGATCAAGATCAGTGTTTGATTCTCAACTGTTAGGATCCTTGTCCAGGATCGCATGGGATCTTCATTGAGTAAACGTACAGATCCAAGTCCACGTTGGGTCTTTTATTGTTTGGATTAAGGGCAGTGAAAACCCTTCAACGATTACTGTAAGGGTAAGTGTTCGCGCTGCCGACCGCCATTGCGCCAGAAATGCACGTGATGAAATGTATTTTTGGCGAGTAAATAAAAAAACAAGATCACCAAATAACGAGTTTATATTCGCCAACGCCACCAAACAGCTTGTCGCGATTTGGCTTTTATTCCCATTCGGCTACACATTTTCTTTTGTCTGATTGGCTAAATGGGTTTGACAAACATCCAGCGATAACTCTGGTCCAGGTCTGAGGTGGTGTAGAATCCTCGCCAATGGGGGGGGGGAAGGGGAGGGGAGCAGATCCAGGACAGTGTTGGCACGGTGACAAACCACTCGGTCCTGGATCACTTCTAAGCCTAAACACGTGAAACATCTAGTACCACTGAGAAAAGACGCCATCTCACCTCGATTGCCGTTGATTATTCGCCTTTTTGGCGACAATTTTTGACGTGTAATGTATGTAAAGGGTTAGTTTAGGTCTCGAGATCCTCATCGAACAGAAATCGATCGCCAAAAACTAGAAAACGGACCAGCCAATCAGAATCTTTTCGATTGACGCTAACCAACAAGATTCTTCACTTACTCCTTTTTTTCAGGCTGGGGGGGGGGGGGGGAGAACTCACACGTGACACAGATTCATCTTCAGCACTTCACTCCACTTCATCATAAAGCTCTTCCCCCCTTCTTTTTTTGTGACTTCTTGTCACCCACAACCCCGTCCCGTCCGCCCCGGCTTCCCCTCTCGTGAGAATGGAGATTGTGAATATATACAAGGAGGTCCTCAAAATGAGGATCCTGAGAAACAGGGGGAAGGGGCCCGGGAAAATCCTTTTGTTGTCCGGGATTATTCGTTTCTTTTTTTGGCACGTTTCCAGGGTTTTTTTTTCCCGTCAAAGCACCCCCCTCCCCCCCCCCCCCACCGACTCCTTTTCCCGTTGACTGTTGCTATTAGCAGTTTTCATCTTCCTTCCGTGCATAATTATGTTGAATGGATGATGACGTTGATGAAAGAGTTTCTCTCTCCCCCCCCCCTGTTTTTTGTCGTTTGCGGTCTTTTCTGGAACTTTCTACGTGTTTTTTTTTTTTTTTTGTTTTTTAATGAGACAGAATGTCATTGTCCTACATTCCACAGTTGGCGACGGACGCATCTGCGCATTTTAGTTGAGGGTGGTGTTTAATGGCTCCAGTATTGACCGACGGGGGGGGGGGGGTTTCGGTGTTATGGAGGTTGTCATGCACGAAGAGTGCTGATTGGCTCCTTCTGTGTGAGCAGAGGTGTATTTACGGTTTTGCCGCCTGTGGGCTGTACAAATTTTGCCATGTACCCCTTTTCCCCCATTCAAGTCTAACTTTATTGACTCAAACTTGGGGGCCGTTCAAGTATTACGTAAGCAAATGTTTAGCCATTTTTTACCCCCCCCCCCCCCTTGTCAGCAAAATTTCGTCATCAGCTCTGCCCCTCTGAAACCTAACGCATATTGGTGGGATCAGAGACGTACACGGGGGGGGGGCACAGGGGGCTTCTCTCGTGCCCTCTTTCCACGATCAAAAATTTACGACACTGTCCTGAATCCAAACAATCGTTGCGAAACTCGTACATTGTCCTGGATCCGGAGGGAAAAAAATTGTTGAACACCATACGCTGTCCTGGATTCGGACAAGCATTCTTCGAAAGTCCTGCACGGTTCTGGATCCGGACAACTTTCACTGAAAATCCTTTACTGGCCCCGGATTCAGAGAAATCTTTGAAACCCCAATATCGTCCTGGATCCGTAGAAATGTTTTAAAGCTCAACAAAATGCCACTACGAGTCCCGAGAAATACTCGAAACCCCCAATGATGTCCTGGATCCGGACACGCAACTCTAACACTGCTCACGGTCCAGAGAGAAATAATCTCGAAACTAATACTTTTTTTTCCGGATCCGGAAACATACCCGTTGAAACTCCCACACGTTAAATATACGCCAAATTCCCGGAACCGTACAACGACCCCCATTTCAGATTCCAATCCCAGATCTTGACCCATTTCATTCAATATTCCACACGATCCTGTACCCAGAAAGTCATTAAAGATTAAACACTGTCCTGGATTCCGACCCCCAATAATCGTTGAAGATCCTCACTAATATCCAGCGGCTCCACTTTCTCATCGGGCGGAAGTTCTGATCTTCGCCCTCCCCATCTCTGGGGGATTCCCGTGATCTCCAGGACTTGACAAAATAAATGGCAACAATATTTCTTTCAAGCATCCGGGTCTTACGGCCGCTGCTGGAAACTTAAGGAGGAAATATTTTTATAACCCCTGGTAACAAATCGAAAACAATTTTTTCCTCTCATTTCTGTGATAAATAGAATTAAAAGGAAAAATTGTCCAGTTTATCAAAGCTTTTTCTTCCCCCCCCCCCCCTTGTCCTGGAAAAAGTTGGAATCTATCCTTCGAAAATGGCGACAATAAATAATATTGTTATTACAAAAATGGGAGAACTGATCCCGGATATTTGGAAAAAAAAGAGGTTTTATTCTTCAGTACGAAGTTGAAAACTAGGACGAGATGTTTTGGATCCGGTTCATTCCTTTCCTGACCAAGAAAAATAGAAACATGTCCGGGAGAATTTTTTTACCCCAAAAATATTCTTTTTACGCGAATTAAAGAGATTCTTATGCTACTCGAAAAAATTTCCTATTCGGATTCACATTTGTTCCTGAAAATACTATTTGCCACTGAGAGATTCCATATTCTGTCCTGGATAGAGTAATGCAAACACCGTTGAAGTGTGCACGTTGCATTTAAAAATTCAGGAGGTAGGAACGCAATATACGTTTCTGAAAATATTTCGTATTCCAAATCTGTGGATACGCAAGCAGCCCTGGAAATTCTGGCAGCACCAACGACTCTCAGCTTGAAATTCTGGCAATACGAAAGGCTCTTAGCTGGTCCGGGAAATTCTGAAAATAGGAAAGAGTCTTAGCCGGTCCGAGAAATTCTGACAATACGAAAGAGTCTTAGCCGGTCCGGGAAATTCTGACAATACGAAAGAGTCTTAGCCGGTCCGGGAAATTCTGACAATACGAAAGAGTCTTAGCCGGTCCGGGAAATTCTGACAATACGAAAGAGTCTTAGCTGGTCCGGGGCATTTTGGCAATATGAAGGACTCGTAGCTGGTCTGCGAAATTCTTACAATACAAAAGGCTTTCAATTGGTCTGGAAAATTCTGGAAATACGAAAGACCCTTAGCTGGGCCGGGAAATTCTAGCAATACAAAAGGATTTTAACTGGTCCGGGAAATTATATAGTCCAAAAAATATCCTGGAAATACGAAGGACCCTTAGCTGGCCCGGGAAATTCTGGCAATAAAAAAAAAACTTAGCTGGTCTGGGATATTCTGGCAAAACGAAAGACTCTTAGCTGGGCCGGGAAATTCTAGCAACACCATAGACTCTTTAGCTGATCTGAAAAATTCTGATGATACGAAAGGCTCTTAGCTAATCCGGGAAATTCGGACAATACGAAAGATTCTTAGCTGGTCTGCGAAATTCTGACGATACGAAAGACTCTTAGCTGGTCTGCGAAATTCTTACAATACAAAAGGATTTTAACTGGTCCGGGAAATTATCTAGTCCAGGAAATATCTTGGAAATACGAAGGACTCTTAGCTGGGCCGGGAAATTCTAGCAACACCATAGACTCTTAGCTGATCTGAAAAATTCTGATGATACGAAAGGCTCTTAGCTGGTCTGCGAAATTCTTACAATACAAAAGGATTTTAACTGGTCCGGGAAATTATCTAGTCCAGGAAATATCCTGGAAATACGAAGGACCCTTAGCTGGCCCGGGAAATTCTGGCAATAAAAAAAAAAGACTTAGCTGGTCTGGGATATTCTGGCGAAACGAAAGATTCTTAGCTGGGCCGGGAAATTCTGACGATACGAAAGGCTCTTAGCTGGCCCAGGATATTCTGGTTGTGCTGAGGTCCATGGCGTGTACGGAAAATTCCGGATTTACGAGGGCCTGTGGTTTGTCCGGGTAATTTGGTTATTTGTAGCAGCGTTCGCCAATACGCATCTCACCCCCTGAAATCTTGAAAATATTCATCAAAATTTAGGATCGATGTGCTTTTTTTTAAAACATAGGTACAAGAGACAATGAACATGAACCCCAAGGGTTCAGAAGTTACCCGTGTAGAAAGCTGCAACTTGATTATACAGGCTTATTTGTAACTTAGCTCTGATCCCTGCATAGTGTTCATTACCTTCCTTTATTTAAAAAAAAAAGGGGTGGGGGGGGGGCTAACACCAAATCCTCCAGCCTTTGTGTGAAAAGCAGTCTCCGAGTTAAACTTTTTTGCAAGCATTTGACTTCTAAAAGATGTTTTGGACTCGACCGACAAACTACCTGTTTTGCTTTTCAAGCAGACAAACCTCAGTTTTTCAACTCTTATTGGGAGGGTTAAAGTTAACGGAATTCCGAATAGAAAAATTCCATAGCAACCCTGTTTGCAAGATTTCACTTCACAATTAGGAAAAAGAAATCCCTCCTCTGCCGGTAAACTAAACTGAAGAGCCAAAAAAAAACTGGTACAGGCATGCGCATGCAAATAAAGAGATATGGAACCAATCAGAGTACGGCGCTGCGGTCGGCAACGCCTATATAACGCAACAAGTGTCTGGCATAGTTGTTAGATCGGTTACTGCTGCTACAATGGCAGGTTATCGAGATTTAAGTGTGTTTGAACGTGGTGTTATAGTCGGCGCACGAGAGATGGGACATGGCATCTCCGAGGTAGCGATGAAATTTGGATTTTCACGTACGACCATTTCACGAGTGCACCGTGAATATCGGGAATCCGGTAAAAAATTAAATCTACGACATCGCTGCAGCCGGAAAAAGATCACGCAAGAACGGGATCAACGACGACTGACGAGAATCATTAAACGTGACAAACGTGCAACCCTTCCGCAAATTGCTGCAGATTTCAATGCTGGGCCATCAACAAGTGTCAGCGTGCGAACCATTCAACGAAACATCATCGATATGGGCTTTCGGAGCCAAAGGCCCACTCGTGTACCCTTGATGACTGCACGACACAAAGCTTTACGCCTCACGCCCCCAGACATGAACATTATTGAACATATCTGGGATGCCTTGCAACGTGATGTTCAGAAGAGATCTCCACCCCCTCTTACTCCTACGGATTTATGGACAGCCCTGCAGGATTTCATGGCGTCAATTACCTCCGGCACTACTTCAGACATTAGTCGAGTCCATGCCACGTCGTGTTGCGGCACTTCTGCGTGCTCGCGGGGGCCCTACACGATATTAGGAAGGTGCACCAGTTTTTTTTGGCTCTTCAGTGTATATTGCACATAGTATGTATTGAAAACAAGGACAAAATTTTAAATTAATTTATGAGAAGGTAATAATGTATTTTTATCGCAGTATTTAATTGGAAATATATATGCTATTTCAAATATGAATATAATACCGTTAGTGAGACATCTGAGCTTGATGTGATGAAACTAATTTCTCGATGTTTGGTGTCATTTTTGTCATCGATAATCTTAAATCTCCGCGTTCCACTATTGACAATCTGTTTCTTTTCTTCGTTAATAGACTGGCGACTATGCTAAATCCTCTCTCGACTAAATATGATGATGGGAATGCAATGAAAAACTTTTTTGCTGTAGCCCATAAGGCCGGGTATAATGTTTGAATTTGTAGTCAAAATTCCCGATACCCTTTTCTTAATTTTAATTTCAACTCTTCATTTGTTGACAATTCTATCAACTCTTCCTGCAGCGATAATTCTGTTATTTGAGGAAGGTTCTAGGACCCATTCTGGAATAGCCATGTTGAGTAAATCCTGAAATCTATTCGTAAAATCTTCTGTTAGTGCTTCCAAATGCTGGCAATAAACCAAAATGTCGCGGGCGTTATCAGTTGTTTCTATTGAAGAAAGCATTGGGGGGGGGGGGGAACTGATAAAATTGTCGTCTACCAAAGTTTTTGTTTGCACAAAGTACGTTTTGACGCGAACGCTGAAATAATTCCTTTTGCTTTGATGAAATTCAAATCATAACCTTGGAGTTGTACATTCATTTCATTAAATTTGGTATATAAATCGGCCAAATAGGCGATACATCGCTCTTAAATTTCAATAAATTCTCTCTTAATGAATCATCCTTATTTTCAAAAAAACTTTGTGACTGATTCAAAGAGTTCGTGAAATCGTTTCAGACACGTACCTTTTGACAACCAACGAACTCCTGTGTGTAATATAAACGATTGAAGTCGTCTTCGTTTTCATCACAAAGATATTTCTAAATATTCTGTTATGGAGAGCATTGCTTCTGATCTAGTTAATTGCCGTAATTACATATTGAAGCGAGCGATGAAGGCGATCACTAAAGTTTTTTGTGACCAAATGTTGTCGATGCACGGCCACTATATTTGGTACGACCTTTTTCACGAATGAAACGAATCCACGGTAGCGTCCAACCATTGCCGGAGCACCATCGGTTGCAACGGACAAAATATTAGTCAGAGAAATTCCTTTTCCTTCAAAATAGTGTTAAACGTCAAATATAGATTTTGCTTTAGTGACCGTTTCTAATGTTCTGGTGAATAATAGTTCTTGGCAAATGTGTTATGAAGCGAACGTATGTCAGAAGTAAATACTCATTTGTTGGTAAAGCAGATTCATCGAGTAGTCGCCGAAAAATCAGTTAGAGATTTCTCCACATCCTCGGACATTTCATCGATTCGTCTCTGCACTGCATTATTTATTACTCAATGGAATTGTTTTAATAATATCAGCTGGTGGCTTATGCGGCACAGTATGCAGGACTTCGTTCGCAGCTGGCAGTATCAATTCTTCGCCAATAGTGTGCGGTTTTGCCCGCTTTAGCAATGAGTAAGGAAATGTATGACGCTCGTAATCCATCATTTTCTTGCTTCGATGTTGTCGAAAACATACTAGTCAAAGTTGGACGTCTTGAATGTTGATCTCTTAGCATTTGAAAGGGAGATAAATCTTTACCTGCCGGAAACTCCCAGTGATACCGCAATATATATTGAACATGCAAACCGGGCTAATATGATTTGAACAAAAAACGCCCCCCTCAGACTTCTCAGCTCCCACCGGTGGGAACCACTGTTTTAGACCATTCGGTTGAAAACTTGGACAGCCGGTTTGAAGAAAGTACAATGAGCATTTTCATTGACTTTGACGCAGTTTTGAATCCTATGAATGACATAAAATGTGCAAAAACTTTCGAGCCCAACGATAAAAGAAAAGGATACTCTGCATAAGGGGCCGTTCAGGTATTACGTAAGCAAATTTTTTTCCATTTTTGACTCCCCCTCCCCCCTTGTCAGCAGAAGTCAGCAAAACGCTGACCCCTCCCCCCCCCTTGTCAGCAAAATTTCATCATCAGCTCTGCCCCTCTGAATCCTAACTCATATTTTCATGAAGGGTGGTTGATGACGTAAGCATTATGCAAACCTCCCCTCTCCCTTGTCATCAAAAGTCAGAAAATCGGAACCCCCCCCCCCCCATCGATTACGTTCACGTGATGGCACATTCCGCACCTAAGAAAACACGTCCCACAAACAAAAGGGAAAGTCCGAGCACTTTTTTTGAAATTTCAACGGGTGACCACATATAAATCCAGTTTTTTGCTGTCCTGAGGTTTATTTTTAGCAATAATTGGCCACTTTGCATGTTTTTGGCATCATATTTGGCGACAATTACCGATTTTTCGTACTTGAAAAAATCCTCATTTCCCTATTTTTTCCTAAGAAACCGGGGGTCAGCCTGAAATTGTAAGGACTGGAAGAGTATTTTCTTTCGGGATTTTCTATTCAAACAAAGCGCAATTTCAGGACTTTTAGCGATTTTTCTATGAAGATACGAAAAATCG